>NW_011505524.1:0-3360 GCF_000495115.2 Populus euphratica | reverse complement strand
TCTGCTATTGGTTTTGTTTTAATTTTATGATGCGGCGGTTCTTGATTTTGAAAATAGTGGGCCCATTACAATATCAACGGATTTCTGTGGCTTTGAAACTTGAACTGTCATCATAATCAATGGCTTTAGAATCTGGAGACACTCGTGTACGTTGATTGTAAAATTAATCAAGTGGTATGATTAATTAGCACCAAATCCCATGAATTAGCATTGTATTCATTTAGCTATACATCAAGTAATAAGCTGCTAAAATTTTGGTTTTAAAAAAAATACTTTTATTTATAGACCATAAAGGGTATTTAAAAAAAATATTTTTTTCTAAAAGATTTTAAATATTAATTATAACTTAATAATTTTTTAAGTATCGATATTAATAATTTAAATCTAAAGCATTAACGAAGGAAATATAATTTTTTAAACATCTAACAAATCACTTTGCATTATATTATTATTTTTATCTAATCACTCTTTGTTATTAATTATATTATTATTTTTATCTAATTATTCTTTGTTATTAATCCAACAAATGATAATAAAACGAATATTTGTTAATATTTTTTATTCTAAAAAAACATTATTCTACCATACTATGTATAGTAGCATTTTTTATTCTTTGTTATTAATCCAACAAATGATATAGAAAGAATATTTACTAATATTTTTTATTCTAAAAAAAATTCATTCTACCATGCTATGTATAGTAGTATTTTAAAAAAAATCATCCAACAAGTTAGGGTTTGACTCACTTTTTTTATTATTTATATAAATAATTAAGAAAGTTTCATTTTTTCTTTTATTTTTTAATTTTGTTTTTAAATATTTACATTCATGATATAAATTATTTTTAGACTAATTAAATAGATTAAATCATATAAAAATAATTTTGATATGATTTGATTTAAAATCAGGATCACTTAAAAGTCGAAAAATAAAATTTTAAGATTAATATACTAATTTAATTTAATAACTGTGCCAACTAATTTTTTTAAACTTAAATATTTTTCGTTATTTGAATTATTATTTTTCATTTGACCCGCTATATAGAATAATGGTAAAGAATGGTACTAAAGAATTTTTAAATCGAAGAAGAATCCTTGCGGTTAATTCTAGGTGTTTGTTGTTGCACAAATTTCTTCTCCATGTATGGGTAGAATTCAAATTTTGACTACCTTATTATTTAAATTAATGAATGGCACGTCCCACCATAGCACATTTAAGTTTAGCATCGTTATTCATTTCACTAAGCTAAGCTCCCCCGGGACAAGAGCCAATTTATCTTATTGATTGAATGTCATGCCTAGAATATATATATATTACACGGGATTAAAAAATTAATAGTTTGACCACTAGATCGATTGGACACACATGTATCATCTATTTCAAAAATTAACAAATAAGATTTGAATTAGTAAGAATTTAGTTCATCATAAGCTAAATCACTAAAAAATTTACACATTATTAAAATTATCCATGTCATTTTTATGATTAATTTATTTCATAATTATAATTGTGCTTGAAAGATTGGTATTATAAATATATTTTATTAAATTGACGATTTGGACAAATTTAATGATTTCTAAATTTTATTATAATTGTGCTATAGTTTTCTCTCAATAGGATGTTCATGGGCATTAATTACTCGTCCGTCCGTCACTTTTCATTTGACTTGTATGTATTGAGCATGCCACAAAAGTTCATCTTGAGTGTTGGCACTCAAAAGTAACCCTTCGAAAACATAAATAAATACATGTATTGAAGTTTTTATATAAATTTGATATGTAAATTGTGAAGAAATAAAAGATAAGTCCTAAAAACAACAATTCATTTGTCTTCAAGCAACCACCACGTAAGAATTTTGTGTGATTTCTTTTCTGCATAACATATATAAAACACGTTCAAATTAAAGTATAATATCTATTAGAATGTTTTTATGTTTTAAAAGAGTTTTTATAAAAAAATAATTTTGTTAAATAATTTTTTTGATATTTTTAAATTATTTTAATGTATTAATATAAAAAATTAAAAAATTAAAATAAAAAATATATTTTTAATATATTTTTAAATATATTATTTTTAAAAAATAAAAACTACTACAATATCAAATAATCCATTAATTTAGACATGCCTTTAATCAATTCAAGCTGTGCATGATTGCAGCTAGGAACTTGGCTTTCTTGAATGCCGTGTGGGTTCCATTTCCTTTCCTTTTTAGATTTTCTTGTAAAATTATTACAGTAAATAAATTTTCTTTTGTGAATTTACATAGGTTTTTTTTTTAGTAAAATAGCATAGTTTTGACCTTGTTGTGATTTAAAATCACCACTTTTACTAAATATTATTATTTCTAAATAAGATAATATAGCTTTTTCACTTTAAAATAGTAATATTTAACAAATATCACCCTTTTTAAAGCATGACAAGGTTAAAATTTAATTTTTTATCTAAACTAATTAATTGATTAGATATAATTATATTAATTAGTCAATTGTTTCATATAAAAATTATAATTTTATGAAGTTTTTCTTTCAAATATATTTTACAAGTTAAAATATGCATTTTTGTCTAACTTATTAACTCATTAATAGAGTTCAATCAAAATCTCAAAAAATTATTGTTAACACAATAGAAATAAGTCTAAATGCAAGAGAAGATCTAGTCGTGTCAGATCACAATAATAATTCAAAATAATCATAACTTTTAATTTAACTATTGGATCAAACTTAATTTTTTATAGAAGTTTTCAAAGAATATTTTTTCTATATTATCCATTACCTTACTATGCGGGTCATCAAATCTTTCTATATCAAAAATCTCGCTAAGGCCCTTGATTTTTGTAAATTTGAGATTTTTATTATTATTTTCTAAATCAATTGACCGGTTAAGTGAGAAATGACATACTTTGACCACATCATGCTTTAGAAGTCTGATATTTACTAAATGTTGCTATTCTAAAATGCGACATGGTCAAATTATGCTATTTCACTAATTTATTTGATTTATTGTGCTAATTATGTAATTTATTTTTATTTTTCTTTCATTCTCTGGATGAGGCCAATTAAGGGTGTCTATTTTTAGGGTATGTTGACAAATTATCAAAAAAACTAATCCCCTAACAATATTATTATACCCCAATACATATATTACTATTCATTACAACATTATAATTATTATTTTGCTAATTATTCATTTTATCTTTTGCTTTTTCTTCAAGAATAAGGTGATTTTTTCATTACGATATAAATATCTTTTGAGAATTGGGCGAGATTATTTTGATAATGATGTTTTTTAATGTAGAATAAAACTACTAATATAACTCTTGAATAAAATAATTAAATACCTTCTCCATAAGTGCTTTTTTAT
>NW_011505533.1:0-3343 GCF_000495115.2 Populus euphratica | reverse complement strand
GTGGACGACAACACTTGATCACGTGCATAAGTGGGGATAATATCGTAGACATGATCAAGAGATGATTTATTGGCTCTTTGTCCCTTTTAATAATCTTTATTTATTGATTTCACAATCTCTTTACAGAGAAGAAGAATGGGACATATGGTTTCAATTGTTCAATAAAGCCATGTTTTTCCTACCACGTTTCTCTAGGTTATGGTGCAATGTTGGTTAATCTTAGGAAGAAGAAAAAACAAAAATCTTGATTGGCAACTACACTGATTAGAACGGGTCCTGCTGAAGAAAAGTTACCAAGAAAAAACCCAAAGAGATTGCAAAGGATCCAATTGAGGATTTTCTGAGATGTAGGGACTAAAATGATTCTTTTAAGAAAGTTGAGGATCGGATAACCCCTGAGAAGCTAATTTGAGACGTCCCTGATTTTCTATTGGCCATGGCAGTGCTTGCTTTCATCGGTTTCCGGCATCTTTTTAACAACTGGATCACTTTGGGATGATTTGTCGAGACCGCATTGGTTCGACATGGGGGATTATCACTTTTAATCACTATCAATGCCTTATTAACTACTTTAATTAGCATGGAAAGTAACAATATTAGTATTTTATAAAACGATGTTTAGGCTTGTAATGGCCTAGATTATAGGCATCTCATGACCACCATGAGCCTAGCTCTTAGCTTCTTCGCATGGTGTGTAAAAAGAGAGCTGTGTAAGCTTATCTTGTTGATTTACCGAGCATAATTTCTCGACTAGTACCATGTCCTCTGTACTATTTTCATTGTTTATCGACCTTATCACATGCATTTACATCCTGTGGTGCAATGATTTAGGTATGGTTGGATATAGCACTTGATGTATTGTAAAGCAAGGCCAGTATTATTCTTAATACAAATCTTATAATGGCTCATTAGTGATCTTAATCTTTTTGGAGGTTTTATCCGAGCTCGGAGGTTGTGTAATGGCCGGCTACAAATTCTTGATAAATCATGTCACAAGAGGTATCCAAGGCTTGTGCTGAGGATTCAAAACATAGGGGGCTTTTATCTATACTTTATGTTCTCTCTCTCTCTACACACCCACACTAATTATTTGACCTCTTTTTTTGACAAATAAAAAAGTAAACTTTTCAAATATTTTTTTTTAATTTAATTATAAATTAAAAATACTATGTATATATTTAATTGAATGCATTGAGAACCATTTATGCTCATATATACCAAAAAAAAAAAAATGTTTAACGTGTCTATTTAACACGTCTTGCTACTTATCAAATATTTTTTTTGATATCTAATAAAAAATATAACTATGAATCAAAATGTTAATAATTAAATATAATAAAATATAGTAAAGATTATATATGTTAATAAAAATATATATGATCTCAAGATAATTTTTAATGTAACAGAAAAATAGAACAATGTTGTAATTGTTAAAGTGAAACACTATTTTTTTATTCTTTGTATAATATTTTTTTAAAAAAAACAGTGTAAAAAATTATAAAAATGCAAAGAAGAAAGAGAAGAAGATAAGAAAAATCTATTTTTTAAAAAATAAAAAATTACAATCTTGCCACCGCTATAATAAAAAATGGTAAAATTTACAATTAGCTATTTAGAAGGAAAACACCATTTCCCTTTTTATAGTATATGTATGTGTAATCTAAACTTTTATAATTAATTCTTTATAAGTTAAGCTTGAATGTACAAGATCATACCCGTTCTTGAATTAACAAGAATCCATCTTATATTTTCTTAAAATTTCTCTTATATTTTCTTAAAATTTCTCCTAAGTTTGATGGTTCGTAAAGAATAGAAATTACACAAACTCTCTAGTAGGGAAGTGATTCAAAGCTTCTCCATATCTCAAGTCAAATTCTTATCACTTGTTAGGTTAAGAAAAAATGAATATAACTTAGTTCATTCATCACTTTGCATGAAGCTAAACAACATTAATCTATAAAGGGATAAGTTGATGAATGAGGGTCGGGAAATAATCATGATCCTTAGAATCTTTGTTTCCTCTTATTGGGTTTTTTTTTTGTCTTTTTGACATAGTTTCATTTTTTAAAAAAAGAATAACATAAATTGAAAAAAAATCGATAAAACAACACTCTTGAATACAAATATTGCTAGCGGAAACCGCAACCTTTTTAAAATGCAGATGGTGGGAATACAAATATTTTAAAGAAAGACGCTGAGGAGTCATGTCAACTTCAATAGGATATTCTAACGAAATAATGTGCATAGGACCACCATTGCAGCTACCAAGTTCATCTCGGCTAATGCTGTTTCCAATTTCCTAACAACTCCATTGCCTTGTTGAATTTTGTGCACACTTTTACTATAATGTAACAAGAAACTGGAAGTGGATAGAGACATGGATGATGACATGATTATCAACGACTACGCAGGGTGGCATCGGTGTTCTTGGTTCACTGATTTCTGACCAATAAGCATCATCCTTTGTTACCTCGTTGGAGTTTTCGGGAAAGAGGTACACATTTGCCACATTATTTAAGGACAAATGAGTGGGATGATTTAGGTTTCATCCTAATAGAATTTTAAAAGTTTTAATGGTTATTTTTTAAATTATTTTTTATATTAATATATTAAAATGATCTAAAAACATAAAAAAAAATATTAATTTGAAATAAAAAAATAAAAAAATCTTAATTTTTTTAAAATACTTTTAAAATGCAAATAAATAGACCCTTTAAAATGCCCTCTCAATTAAAAAAAATTACGGGAAGTGTGTTGATTTTTCATAACATGAGATCTTAGTTTAGAAAAAAAAAAAACAAATCAACTTTCTATACATGCTTTATGTTATCAAAGCCTGAGATCTTAACATTAATATCGTAAAGAATTTATAAATTTATTTTGAATGCACTAGACCGATATCAATAAAGCACCAATTAATTTGTTTAGAAATGACTTAATTCATCTGGAGACACCTCTCATCGTCGAATAAAAAAACGAGCCTAAAATATGAAGTTCTTTATTTACGATGCAACTCTTAAATATAATCCACATGCACTTAAAAAAAGGGGTCAAATTGTTGCTTCAATGAACCTTAGAGGACCAATGTGTAATTTATGATCCGCCGGGTAAGGCACATTCGACAAGAAATGGGAAAAAGCAAAAGAATCAATTAAGTTTTAATCTAAAAAGTCAACACACCATCTCCGAACTTGGAGTAGTATTCTGTAATTCAGCTATTTTACAAAGATATTAAAATATAAAACAATTGAATCTCTTGCTCATTGCCCGAACTCTTGGATTCATGGATATTAATATAACACAAGATAGGTGGCACGATTTTTGCTGTGGCCCGAGTATTTTA
>NW_011505498.1:0-3406 GCF_000495115.2 Populus euphratica | reverse complement strand
GTGCCAAGTATTTGTTGTACTAATAGTTGTTCAACACAAATGTAGATTAACCATTTAACAAGCAAGGTATGAAGAATGAGTAAGATAATAAATACAAAATATGTTTGTATCAAACATTAATGTCCATGCTGAATTTATACTATACTTATTCTTATACTATTAGTGTAAACTTTTCACCTTAATATAATAATCTTAGCTGAATATTATAAATAAAAAAATATAGATAAATAAGATAAGAACATAATTATATAAGTATAGTAAAGGAAATGAAAAGTATAAATAAAAGATTATATAACATGGAATAAAACTTGAACATTACAAAATACAAAGAAAGAGAGCAAGAACAAGATCTTAATATGAAAAATTAATATGCCTAAATGCATGACAAATGCTTCCTTTTATAGGCTAAAATTTAGAACTATTGATTTGATGACTAATTATTGAGTGAGTAACCACCTCTTGACTTATAACTATCTTTATCTTCTTGTTCGTAGAAAACATCATTGTTAACATTAAAATTTGAATAGATATTCTTCGTGAAAATTCTGAAAAATTATCTTAGCTTTCCAATAAAATAATAGTGAGGTCATTTGGACTTCTAGAATTTTAGATATGGGCTGAATACTGAACAGTGTCGGGGCTGTAGGACAGATTCAGACTTCTCTTTTGATGCTAAGATTTGTACTTTAAAATGGTAGAATTGAGCTTGGACTATCATGAATGTTTTAAACTTATGTCTTAGCTTTCTAACCATATAAACCAAATTAAAATCCAAGATCTATAACTCTAGATATGACCTAATAACTGAATAGTGTTTCAATTTGAATAGAATCAACTTATTATTGAATTGGAAACCACACACAAAGGAGGTTCCAATCAGATTATATATTGTTAACATGATTACATTAGTCATCTTATTCAATTAATGCTAATACTTGTAAATCTCGTCAAGCATTCATGATTATAACTTATGTTAACAATAAATCAAGTTCCTTTCATAGCTCAGGTGTCGGTTATACCATACATTATGGGCTATGAAAGTGCCAAGCATTTGTTGTACCAAGTGTTATACAACATAAATCAAGATTAGTCATTTAACAAGCAAAGTATTAAAGAGTGAACAAGATAACAAATATAAAACATGTTAGTATCAAACATTAAGGTCCATATTAAGTTTACATTATACTTATTCTTACACCATTAGTGTAACCTTTTCACCTTGACATAATTAACTTAGCTAGACATAATGAAAGAAAGCAAAATAGATAAACAAAATAAGAACATAAAAGTTAACTAAGTAAAGGAAAGGAAATGAAAGGCATAAACTTAATATTAATGAAAACAAAGCATAAAAAATACAAAGAGAGAAAGGAAGAGCATGATCTTGATCTGGACACCAAGATGCCTAAATGCATGGCAAATGTCTCCTTTTATAGGCCAAAATTGGGAACTATTGATTTGATGACTAATTGATAAGTGGGTGGCCAACTTTTGACTTGGTGACAATCTTTATCTTCTCTTGTCTGCCCAAAACGTCATTGATAACGTCAAAACTGGAGCCAGTTGCAAACATGAAAGTTGTAGGCAATTGTCTCAGCTTTCTTGTGTAAAACATTCAGCTCATTTGGACTTCTAGAACTCCAGATATGGCCAAAATACCGAACAGTGCTCGGGCTGGAAGACAGATTCGGGCTTCTTTGTTGTTGCTACAATTTGGACTTGATAATGGCCTTTTTAGATCTTGGGCTCCATATGAAAGTTGTAGGCCTATGTCTTACCTTTCCATCCATATAAATTGGACCTAAATCTGAGATCTGTAGCTCCAGATATGACCCAATTACCGAACAGTGTTCCGGTTTGGATTGCACCGACATCTCTTTTCTAAGTTTGGCCATCTCTTTATCCTTGCAATTTAAGTTCTTAAAGTCATCAGTCAATATTTTCATTTATGTGATAGGCCTGCATTTAAAATAAATATTTACCATAAATTAAAGGTATCTTATATTATTAGATATATTATTATAAAACATGTTTTAGTTAAGGAGTTATTGATACTTCGAATGCAAAATAATGATATAAAACCATGATAAAAATGCACTTTTAAGTACTAATCAATCACATCAATCAATCATTTGAATTATGAGATATGCTTGAATTTAAAATAAGTATTTACCATAAATTAAAACTATCTTATATTATCAGACTTGTCATTATAAAACATGCTTAAGTTAGGGAATTTAATGATACTTTAAGTGCAATATGATGATATAAAGCTTTAATGAGAATGCATTTTGAAGTACTAATCATATAACAATCTTTGTTAACCTTTCCTTCAACAACCCACACCAGTCGCCGGTTTATCCACCTTTAGCCACTTTATGCGCCACCAACCAACATTTTTTTCCATGCCAGGTAGTTTCATTCTCTCTTCTTCTTCTCCATTCTCCCTAACGTGGCAATTGCATGCAGCGATCAAATTA
Source organism: Populus euphratica (assembly GCF_000495115.2). NCBI lineage: Eukaryota > Viridiplantae > Streptophyta > Magnoliopsida > Malpighiales > Salicaceae > Populus > Populus euphratica. Next base: position 926 of record NW_011505498.1, on the reverse strand, counting down.
ATTAACATGGATTCTAGGCTAGGTTGGCGACCATGGGGACCTAAGTTGGACCCGTTTTAGCCTAGCCCAATGAAAAAAGGAAAAGGTATGTTGAGCCAGCAGCCAGCCTAACCCGACTTAACCAGGTTCGCCTTGAATGGAGGGGCTAGGTCTAACCCAATATATTTAATAATAAAATAATATTAAAATATTAAAAAAAACTTCAAAATTTTCAAATGGCATTTTAAAAATATTTGTTGGTCTCTCATATGTTTATCTAATAATTTTGTATAATATCAAGTTGTATATTTAAATAATAAGATATAGATCCAATATTAAAAATATTCGGTTTCCTTTGAAACTTTTTAAAAAATAAATTTTCATTTCAAAAAATAAAAAAATATTTTGTTTTTTCATTCATGTAGCCAAATCCTAAAATGGATATTATAACTAGTTTTTGATTATCCATTAGGGTTTGTTCAAAATACAAAAAACCTCATAACAATTATTTTGTTGTTCAAAATGCTATATCCAAGAAATAAAGTAAGTATGACCCTTAGAAAGGTTATGATTTAATCTAATAAGGTAAAGACTTCCTTACAAAGGGAGATTTACCTTGAATCTAAAATAAGACTAATGGACAAAAATGCAACTTAGAATAACAATAAAATAACAATGCAACTTATCTTATATATGGTGCACTAAGAGTAATGCGTCTTTCCTTTACATAACCAATCATTTATCCAGACTCTCATAGACCATTAAGTTTTATAGTAACTATAATATTATGTGGCAACTTCTGAACTTTATAATTATAATTTTATGATTAGATGAAAACTCCTATTTTCACCATCACTTGGAAGTCAGACCTATCATTTGATACCGCGCACGTCGTGATACCTATAATGACTCAACACTATTAATGAAATTATACATATTATAAAATA
>NW_011505490.1:0-3427 GCF_000495115.2 Populus euphratica | reverse complement strand
ATGACGTGTCATGTTAAAAGCATGATATATATCCAATACGATCGAGAATATTTTTGTAATTTTATTTTAGATTTGTTGTTATTTTTTTAATTTTTAATAATTTAACTAATGTTTTAGTTATTTACCATACAAAAGTGCTTTCTTTATTTTTTATAATTTTTTTATTTTATTCTGAAAAGTAAAATTTATCTTATATTTCATCAATGAAGGATAAGATTATTAATTATTGGTGAGGAAACACTTAATTCAATTTGTGTATATTTTCATAGAAAACTATTTTCTATGATTTTTGAGTTTAAAAGTTTTTGCTTTATGTATTTAAGATCTTATATTTTTAGATATAATTTATTTTTTCCTTAACGTTTTTATTTATCTTTTTAAAATAAGATGTAAAAAATAAGTAAAAAATAATTTAATAAAAAATAACAAGATCTTTTAAATCTTTTCTTTCATTTTTTTATTTGTTAAAACAAATTAAAAAAATATAATGTAAATAAAAAATAAATTTATTTATGGCAATAAATAAATAAATGTTAAAAAAATTAATTTTTTTTTAATTTTCTAGTCAATTTTTATTTTTTCTAATTTTTTTTTAATATCATGTTGGGCTCTTATTGTGATATTTCATAGCTTAATTAGTTTCTCAATTTAAAAGACTATTTAAATCTTTTCTTTTATTTATTTTATATTTTTAAAATAAATTAAAAATACAATGTGAATAAAAAAATTGAAATTTTTTTCTAGAAATAAAAAAATAACTGTTAAAAAAAAGTCTTACAATTTTTTAAATATTTTTAAAAAAAGTTAATTAATTTTTTTATTTTTTTTGAATTTTAAAACAGTATTAATAGCTCTCAAATCTAAAAGTAAAGTGAAATGATGTCATATATAATTATTATTATTAAAAAGAAACAAATGGACTTCGTTTTTCTTTAGGTACTGAAACATAGCAGGTATGGATTGAAATAGTAAAAAGTCATTTTCAAATTGGATGAAGATTCATATTTTTTAACACGATAAAACTACTTAATCATCTTAAAAAAAAGGGAAAATATCATAGAAGAGCTTTATTTTATTTTTAAAACAATAAATGACTCGTTTAATTTTAAATTAAAAATTTCTAGAACGTATTTTCAAGGTCTTTGTGTCTTTTCATCATAGTTTTTCTGTAATAATTATAATAACTCTTAATTTAATTTAATTAATATAGAAATTATTATAAAAATATATTATTTGGTGTGTGCATATATGGGTTGTCTTTGTGTTTTAAGACAACATGTGAAACGTCATATAATGTACAAACAGTAATTGTTATGATGATGTCAACTTATATTAACATCCTCTCATTCTAGCATTTTACAAATGAGTTTTTGATTTGCTGTGTTCAATTTTTTTTCTTTTGGTTTTTTTTTATCTCCATACTAAATATTTAAAATTTAAAAGTAGTCATTTGTTCCTTCTTTATATTTTATTTTTTTATTTAAAATAATTTATGAAATTAGATTTTTTTATTTCATCCCCTTTAATTTTTTTTATTTTTCAAATTTGATCATTATTTTTTTTATTAATATTTGTTTTTGGAAGATTTTCAAAGTTTTTTTTATTTCATTCTCATTAGGTTTTTTTTCAACTTTTATTGTTATTTTTTTGCCTTAGAAATTTTTTAAATTGAATTATTTTTTCAATTTCATACTTCAACATTAAATTTATTAAAAATTGAGCTTCTTGATGGAGTCCGAGTCCGAGTCTAGAATTTTATAGGTTATGAATTAAAAAAAATAACTTATATTTAGAAAATTCATTTAGATTTGCTTGGCTTTTTCTCCTTTTTTTAAGCTCGTGTTTTTTAATTTCATTTCATAATATTTATTTAATTTGAGTTGGCTTATGTTATATTTTTTTATTTGTATTTTATAGAATTTTTTACTAATTTTAATAATAACTTGGGTTATCTCATATCTTTTTATTTGTTATTCTCTATTCAATTTAACTTTTCTTATAAGAATTTTATTTTTAAATTAAATTAAGTTAATTGATTAAATATAAACATAAGATATCCATTTCATGATATTTTATCTATTTTTTTATATCATTACTCTAAGAATAATATGAGCTTTTTTTATGTTGTCATAAAACCTTTTATAATGACATTTTAATTATCTTAATAAGTTTTTTTATAACGACTTAGTTATTTTTGTTATCTTTTGTTATCATTTATTTATTTATTAACTTAAAATAAAAAAAAAACTTTTTTTTTATATTTAGCTAAAAAAGTTGGACTTGCTTTTGTTATTTCAGTCCCACATGATGCCTTTGTTATTTTTTTATTTTATAAAATTATTTCATACAAAAAAAAAATATTATTCATTTTATTATCATATAATTAAATGAAATGTAGAATGAAAAATAATTATTCAATCCAATAACATAAATAATTTAAATAATGAGTTTAGTTGATTGAATTGAGTTTATTTGGATTTTAAAAAAAAAAATTGAGTACTATTTTTTATAAATCCATCCCTCTATATCAAATTATTTGGATATTGAGTTTTTCAATTTATTTTTTATAAGATTATTTATGTAAGTTTTCCAGTTCAATCCGAATTGATTTAAGTAAATCTAATATATTATTTTGTTAATATTAAATAAAAAAATTATTAAGCGTGTCATTGTATTAACTTTTTTAAACCATATTATCTATTACGCAGTAAATTTTGAATTGAAGGTCAATTTTTTTAAGAGAAGCCTAAACATTTTTTATGCTTTCAAAAAAACATTTTGCTTCGATCTGCGATGTGAAGACAACCAATCATCTAATTAAATAAATTAAAAAAATACATATCAGGTTGTGGCTTAGTGGTTGTTGGGGGTAGCTTTCCTTCTTTTGAATTGCGGTTCGAGTCCCAGTGGGAATGGGGCTGGAGAGTTGTTCCCTTCATGTCTTTACTGGGTTCTTTCTGTGTGGTATGCTTATCATCCCCGCGGTACCTTACTTGCTCACTGAGTTTGCAGGATGTTTAGTGGATTGTGAAATTAATTGTGGTACGCGCAAGTTGATCCAGACATCCATGTTAATTAAAAAAAAAACTAAAAAAATATATGGTTTTCACTATAACAAGTTTACTAGTCATAAGGACATAAAGCAGTGAATTGTACTTTTCCTTAACAAATGCAACTTTTAAAAGCTTGATTGTTCATTAAAAATTTAAAGAATTTCAATTTGTTTTTTTTATTTCTTTTGAGTTTATATTTTTTTATTTTTTGTAGTTTTAAGCATTTATATTTTAATCCTAAAATTTTAATTTTCTTATATTTTGATCTCAAAATATTGAGATAGAAAAGTTAAAGTCTCTAGAAAAGGGAGAGGAATGAAGATTTTGGTTTATCATATTTCAGCCACAAAAAAATCAATCAATGGGTTCATTTT
>NW_011500445.1:151109-153746 GCF_000495115.2 Populus euphratica | reverse complement strand
TTTTACATTTAAGTACTTTAATAACTATTTTTCTAAAAAAGAAGAAATAGCCTTGCATGAAATCTTTAAGCTTTGACTTAGAGGAGCTAAATTTCTTAAATAAAAACTTGGATATCACTTTAGATGCTTCGAAACATAATTTGGCTAAATTTCTTAAATAAAAACTTGGATATCAGTTTAGATGCTTCGAAACATAATTTTCACTCGTTTCTTCATGAAATTTGTTTGCTGATAGAATTTAGTTGTCGTCTTTGAAAATCATATTTCCCTTATATGACATTGTTTTTTTATGAAATTTAGAGTGTTTATAGGCCTTTGAGACAAGAATCCAAAAGAAAATTTTTTTGCATTAATTGGAGTTTTACAGCTCTAGATATTCAAGTCGGAATGACTGAAGGTCAACACTGGCAGTGCGAGATTTGACTTTGAAAGTTGTGATTTCCATGCACTTCCTTATTTAATTTTCTTACCTTAGATGTCCAGAAAGGTATAGATATTAGCTTTTTAATTCCACTGGAATCACTTCATTTTGACCTCTAGAGCTTACGCTTTCCATAAAACATCGATTGAAGGTCAAATCTGTCAATTACCTTCAATTTACTGTCAATTACCTCCAATTTACTGTTAATTACCTCCAATTTACTCCTTTTTGCATCTTTTCATCCAAAAGTGCCTTCAAAACATAAAACAATGAATATCAAGGCATTTTATATAAAAAACATAGGCAATTTATATATAAAACATAGGAAAAACACTAGTTAAATATGAGTGAAACTATTAAATAATATGGTTGCATTAAAAATAGTGTCGAAAGCACTATATAAAAGAGATTAGGATCAAAGAACTGAGGGCTCAAATGCACGCTCAAAAATTGATAGTTTCAAATATATTGTCTAAAAGTAAATGGTTTGAAAACGCACTTCAAAAGATATGCTTCAAAGATGATGTTTAAAAATGAGTGACTTAAAAGCACACTAAAAAAGATATGCTTTAAAATTGCATTCATATAATCTCATGATCTCATATTTGGATATAATTTGCCCTTATATCAGTGGGAATTAAACTTTTTTTATGGATTTTCTTTGCTAGAAAAAATTCAAATCCATCAAGGATTTTGTTCTTAGACTCCCTATAAAGATCAAAATGCAATGCTTTTGGGGTTAATATGCATGTATTTTTAATTGAGAAACATGTCTCTTTTCTTCATATATTTTGTCTTTTAAAGCTTCAATCTTTGTAGCGAGTTTTTATGACTCTTCTGTTTAGGTTTACTCGAGATATAACTTGTGGAATTGATCTCTAAGAAAGGAATACTCATCTGATAAGTTCATGTGATATTTGCATGCATCTTTATCTCATTGATTATAACCTTTCAAAGCTCTCATACTTATCATTGTAATCATTTAAGTATAAATGCTAAGATGTCATAATCACCACTCGGTTTTTACCATACCTCCTCTATGATAGCTTTTCTGATTATATCTTGAGTTCTCAAAAGATATTGGAGGATTTAAACAACTTACCTCCTATTCTTTTTCTTCTTAGAAAAGAAGTTAGGTAGCTAGTTGATTTATGTCTTCTTTCAATTATACGGGTGTCAAAGCAATAAATAATCTGGCAAGACTAAGGTCGATCCATAAGGAGGTTGATTATACAAAGTCATAAATAATAAAAGAAATAGAGTTGAAGAGAAGTTTGAGATGTGATATTAATGTAAAGATTAAACAAAGACAAAATAATTATCAAGATTAGAGGTCCATTAATGATATTTCAAATAAGTATAGTTCAAACTCTTTTTTTACTCAAATTAAAACCAAACACAAAGGAGGTTTCAATTGAATGATTTATCATTGATGACTCATTTTAAGTTACTAATATGATCATATTAATTATCTTATTTTGAGTAACGCCAATACTTGTAAATTTTATCAAGTATTTATAGTGCTAACTTATATTAACAATAAATCAAGTTCCTTTCATAGTATAAATATCGATTATCCATATAATAAGTTATGAAAGAATCAATTATTTATTATGCCAAGAGTTGTACACCACGAATTTAGACTCACCACTTAACAAATAGGGTATTAAGTTTAAGCAAAATAACAATTATAAAACATGTTAATAGTAGACTTTCTTGAATATAATAATTAAAGTTCATATTGAGTTTGTATTATCTTATTCTTATACTACTAGTGTAACCTTTTTACCATGGCTAATTCTTATACTACTAGTGTAACCTTTTTACCTTGGCTAAAATAAACTTAACTAAAAATAATGAAAAATAAATAAATAAATAAATAAGATAAGAACATAGCCATGATATAAATTAACAAAATGTAGTAAAAGAAATGATAAATATAAACAAGAGATTAATGATAATATTATATGAAATAAAACTTAAATATTACAAAAATACAAAGAAACAAAGCAAGAGAAAGATCTTGATCTAAAAACCAAGATACCTAAACGTATGACAAATACCTCATTTTATAGGCTAAAATTTAGAACTACTAATTTAATGGCTAAACAAAATATCATCAATCACATTAGATTTTGAATAGATGGAGTCATGAAAGTTGTGTGTGTTTATCTTATTTCTCTAAAAAAAAAAAAAAAAACCAATTTGAACGTTTA
>NW_011500445.1:133820-150705 GCF_000495115.2 Populus euphratica | reverse complement strand
ATATCATCAACCCTTTTATTATAAAACATGTTTAAGTTGGAAAATTAGATGGAGTCATGAAAGTTGTGTGTGTTTGTCTCATTTCTCTAAAAAAAAAGCTCATTTGAACGTTTAGAACTCAAGATATGGGTTGAACATCGAATAATATCTGAGTTGCATGACATATTTAGACTTCTCTTTTGTTGCTAAGTATTGAACTTCACAATGATAGTATTGAATCTTGGACTTTTCATGAATATATTAAGCAAATGTCTTAGCTTTCCTTCAAGTTAGACCACACCCAAATCCAAGGTATGAAGCTCAAGTTATGACCTAAAATAGCATGGCCAACTATAATTTATTCTCTTAGCTTAGCCCTCTTTTTATCTCTTCAGTTTCAATAGTTAAACACATCAATCAATCTTTTGAATTATGAAATTTGTACATTTTATAAACCTGTATTTAAAATGAGTATTTATCATAAATCTAAGATATGTTATATCATCAACCCTTTTATTATAAAACATATTTAAGTTAGGAAATTTAATGATACTTCAAGTGTAATATGATAATATAAAATCTTAATAAAAATACAAGTACTTATCACATCCTCAACCAGCTTATTACTGATCCTTGATAATTAAAATGTTAAAATAAAATAATAATTTACAAAATCCAAAACCAAGTTAGTCATCATTTTACTTCCACTGATCTATTAAAATAAATAAACTCTCTTTGCTTGAAAAAAAACAAGATTTGTTCTAATGTTTTACTAATGTAAACTTCTCTAGGTTTAGGATATATATATATATATATTGTTTTTAATAATATAGCTTAAAACATAATGCATCATTAATCTATGTAACAAGTTTTAAGCTAACAACTTTCAAACCAGTTGGTCTTATGACATTAGGTGTTGAGAAACTCTTATGAGTTTGTAACTCGAGTTGCAGATATTTAAATGTAGATAGTGCAATATTTGATTTTTTTAATCTTTCTCCTCAACTCATGTAAGAAACATTAGACCAGCAGCTCCCAACCTAGTTGACTTTAAGGTATTAGATATTAAGTATTAAAACACTCATTCGATCTTAATTGCTTGGGTTAGGGAAGCTACCAAACCAAATTTATTTTTATTTTTTTTAATATTGTTGTTATTATTATTATTGATATTATATCTATTATTTTTTTAATATATATATTGCAATCCATAATCATGTGTTAAAATGTATGTGTTTTTAAATGATAGTTTAGAAATACTTTTATGTTTTTGAAAATAAATAACAAAAAAATTATAATTTAAAATTAAAAAAATAAAAATTATATAAAAGAATTTGATATTTTTCCATCTTTAAATATTCTATATTTGGAAAAGAATATCTTGATTCAAATTACCTAGGATTCTATATTTGATTCATAAACTTAAATTACCTAAGAATTCTTAATTTTTTGGTATAAAAAAGGGGTCAAGGCTAAATAATAATGAGTGCAGGGGTGTTTGTCATAATTTTATATATTTTTTTTAGTAATTTTATTTAGAAAATACATTACATTAATGTTTTTTCAAGTATTTTTAGATGATTTTAATATTCTAATATAAAAATAAAAAAAAATATTGTTTTGATTTATTTTTAAATGAAAATCTATTTTAAAATAAATATTTTATATTATAATATTAAACACTGGATATATTTTATTTTCTTACTTGCTTTTTTTGTTTGGTGATATCATCAATAGATATACTAGTATGTCTCACATGACAAATGTCGACAAATGTCGCATTGCAAAATCACAAGTCACAAGATGATTACCCATTGAAAATCATTCTGGTAATAAATCAACATGAAAAAAATGTTAATTAAATATAAAAAATACCTATCAACTCATCAATTACTATTTTTTTTCTTTCTAAAACTTAGTTTTAAATGCTCATTTAATCAGTGCAAATATATATATATATATATATGGACATAAGATGGCGGAAATAACTATGACAGGAACAACATCACTGAAAGATACTAGAGATCTCACCAATTACAACAGTTCTTTTTCCAGTTGCCAACCTTGTTATACTCAAAATTGTCACACCGAAAATGGGGATTGTATCATCACATCAGCTCCTCAAGACTCTACCGCATGGATCCGAAGAACATGCAGAGTGAACAAGATCACCTGGAACCAGTGCTGCATCATCTCATCATCATCATCATCATCACAGCATAGGTCTCCTCCCTTGTAGATAGGTAGCAAAATAGAGCCTGCTGCACGTACATTGTGTGGTAGCAGTCCGGTAGGGTGTGTGGCCCAGAGAAATCCGAAAGAAGAAAAGAGTAGATAGGCCTCGTAATTGCTTCAATAAATTTGTCAAATCTCTTCTCCAGATTTTCTCATCATTTTTTGTTTTGCTTGCATCACCATTTCTTGTAAAGTACACTGCTCGAAAGCCTGGAACAGTGTGTTTTCTAACATTAAAGTCTGAAATTTACAAATCCCGGTTCCTACACCATTTACTTCATTTTAAAGGTTAATAAGCTATTAAATAATTGAATTTTATAATTTTTTAAAATTAAGGTTTTTTTATGTATTTGGAAAGAGGTGTGATTCGTTTTGAAATTAACATTTTTTAAAAGATAAATATTAAAAAATATATTTTTAATAATTTTGAAACTTGATTTATAATTAATTAACTTGAAACTCAGCTTATCCAAAACTAAAATTCAACTGAATTGAAAAAAAAAGTTATGATTTTATGTAACTCGGCCAATCCAGTGAATTGACCAAGCAAAATTTATTTAAAATTTTAATTATAATTTATTAATTTTTATTTATTTATTAAAAAAATTATTTTAAATTTTTTAAATAAAAATTTACCTAAACAACCTGATAACTTGAGTTTTGAATAACTTGATTAAAACATAAAACCTGAGTTCTGAACCATGCAGGTTACCAGACCTTATTGAAAAAAATATGCCTTTCTTGCATGTATATCTGAAAGAAGTTGAAAGAAAAACGAAAACAAGCTGAATAAATAATATATTTTATTTATTCAATAAGTTTTATATATAAAAGAATTCAATTAATAAATCAAATTAATTCCTTCAATCTTTCCGAAAGCTGCAACATTTAAATTCTTTGAAGAAAGAATAAACCTACTGTATTTCTATAACTCTCCTCCCTTATCATGTTAGCTTCATTGTCTTAAAATAGCTAAAAGGGCAAAGGACTTTATCTGAAAAATGGTGCTGAGAAGACCTGCCATGAACAGAAGTTGTAACAGAGAGAATCCAGATATTTTGATTGTGATGATTGCAGAGGAGCAGATAATGAGAGGTGGTGAGGATGACAAAGAGAGGGAAACAATGGGCCCTCAAAAGCCTGCAAGAGAAATGAGTGGCACTGCACCAAAGTGTAATTTGCTTCCTCATCACTCTTTTTTCTTCCTTTCTCTCTCCATCCCCTTGTTTTACTCTTGTGTGGCTCTTCTTTCTCTCTCTCTCCAGTTTAGTCTCCATGAAGGGGTCCATTTTATGCATCTCCCCATCTCACTGCGGAAGCTTTTTTTTGGCTTTTGGGTACCCTCTTTCTTGCTTTTTAGTGAGTTTTCTGAATTTTTTGTCCTTTATTTTCAACACCCATTTGTGTTTATGAGCTTTGAAATCTTGTGGAGAGAAAGACGGAATGAGTCTGAAAATCAGAATCTCAGTTTCTTGGGTTTCGGGTTCTTGAAGAAAAAACCATACTTTCTCTGATCATGCAAACACATTAACCATCTTTTTTTTGTTGCTTAGAGGAAGGTGGGGCTAGTGCATGAGTCCTTGTTGCTTTTTTTTATCTTTTCTTTTTGTTATAGAAAAAACAAAAGTTACCACTGTTTTTGGGCTTTTGATTGTGCTCTTTCATGGAGAAAGAGAAACCAATGATTTCATAGGAAATCTGTGGCTTTTGATTATAGCTTGTCTGGGTAGTTCGAGGGAGCCTACATATATTGTCAACCAGTCCACTTTGTCTTGAGAGTGTATAAAACTTCTTATGTCTGATTTGGGAAATCTCCCATGAATCTGCATGAAAATTCTTAACTCTCATTATTTAGCCGTCTACAAGGTATGCTGGTCGACGTTGTATCTACGGGGCTGTCTCTTCCTGGGTGATCGCCATTCAGCAAATGTAAACAAGGTTGGTCGTTTTCACATGCTTTCCTTCATATCTTCCTTTTTTAATAATTCCAGCACTCCTGCTATGTCCATACATTAGTTCAAAACACATTTGAACTGTTAGTTTTGCTTTTATTTGCGCCTGATGTCAACTGTTTTAGCATACTCGTGCAGAGTTCTTTAGGTTTGTCTTTTTATTTTTTTATTTCCCCTTGCTTTCCTTGGATGCTATTTTGGTGTTCTTTAGGCATCAGTTACATGGTCTTTATCATCCATCTCTGATCTCCCCTTTCTGCTTTTACACGGATAATAGTGCTCGAGAACTCTGGAAGTTTTAAAAGTAAGAGCAAACTATTCACTGCATCGGGAATGGTGTTAGTTACATAGCATTCTTATATTACACCTATGTTCTCCCTTGTATTGTTGATATGGTTCGTATTGACCCCTCCGTCAACTGTAAAAATTTCGATCCATGCTCTCCTTTCTTGCATATTTTCCATGGCCTGACGGTATTATCACTTGTACAAGACTAGGTTAGATTCATTTGGGGCTGTGGTGACTGCAACTAAAGAGGCCCCGAGTCATTAGATATGTGAACGAGATTGTACATGTTGGCCTTCTTTCACATGTTTTAATGGCTAGGTGTAACTTCTTGAGAATAAACTGTTTTGATGCCTGATGGCAATTTGCTGTACTACAACAATTATCTTCATCTTTCTCTATATGTGGGTCAGTAAATGAAAGTGGTTGTTGATGTGCTTCCATGCGTGTGAAATAAATGTCCTCGGCGTAATTTCATCAAAATTAAGTTGAAATAACTAAAAATGGACCTATGCTGGAGAAGGCTTGTGCGCCCTGGTATTTTATTTTTTTCTACTTTTTTCCGACCTCACAGCCGGGGGTGGCCCTCCCCAATTAAATTATTACAATTTGGTAAATTGCAAATCATTGGGAATCAAACCTTGCTTAAGTGAAGTTATCAAGTAAACAGCCATTAGGCTATGCGTGCTTGAAAGTGCATTCTCAATGCTCTAGAACGTTTTCCAGTGAGAGAGAAAATGCAGAGAAGCCTGCAAACTAACAGCCAGAAATTGATCGTTTTTCATCATCCATTTTTTTGCTGAATATATACTAGCATTGTTTTTCCTCTAATTATGGTTCTGCGGTTTACTATTAGTGTGCTCTGACCTTATCAAGTCGTTGAAATTCTTCAGTTGAATTTTACTTGACATCAGAAGTTAAAACCTTCAAGATTGCCTGCAAGAACTACGCATAGTTCAGCTATGGAATGCTGATTACTGTTCTGTTGTTCAAGATATTCAGTGAGAGGAGTTCCAAATAAGTGCAAGGAACGCTGTTTTGCAAGTGAAAGTGGTCTCACATACAAGTTAAGCATAGGAACTTGCTATTTGTGTCTCTTGCCATGTGATTTAATTGATTCACAATATCATGGAGAATGGTTTGTTTAGTGTTCCAATAGATATGGCAGGAAGGAATTCTGTTACCATGGACTGTTCATCACAAAGAACCCCCAACTCACTTGTCCAGTTGGATTCATTCAACCTTAACCACCATAATCAAACATCGGCTGGATTTACCATGCTTCCAACATTGCAAGGAGAACCTATAAGTGATCTCCATGCAAACATTCACTCAGCAAATCAATCTTCATTTATGAACTCAGATGCATTAGTTGCATCACTTGGAAGGAATGTTGTGGGAGATACTTTACCTGGCTGTTCACGTTCTGCTGGTAACCCTCCATTTCAAGAGCAGTTTGGGGGTGGAATCCCTAATTATGCACTTGCTACTCTTGTGGCTACAAGAAGTGGTCTTCAAGAAACTCTGAACAACTTGGCAATTTCAGGACCATCAAGCTACCCTTTGGAAGTGTCAAGGTCATTTGTTTCAAATGATTGCACCAATGCTTTGAATTCATCATTTGCGTCATCTTTGAATTATGGATGTGGTGAAGTATTTGGTAGTACAAATGGTAAGGAGGATTTTGACAGGTTTCCTGCTCCCATAGAGCTCGGTGGACGAACACCTTTAAGAGCAGGGTTTCAACCACATTCGTCCGTTGGAAACCTGCAACCAAATGGCTGGATAACATCAAATGGTGTGAATGTGAGTGCAGATGAATGTTTTGCATCTGGTAAACTTACTAATGAGCTCTCTTTAAGCCTTGCCACATCTCAGCCTTCTGTCATGGATAGCAGAAGTATCCCTGATCAAAGCTCGGAGATCACTCTTAATCATGTAGCACGCCACTTCTCGAAAGAAACAAGGTTAGGCTCTGAACAAACTTCTTGTAGCAGTAAGGAGCTTTCTTTGAGTTGCAGTTCTTCCAAAACTGGTCAATCCTCACAAGTATTATTAGGATCCAGATATCTTCATGTAATACAGGAAATACTTGCTCAAATTGCAAGCTATTCACTGGAGAATCTAGACCAGGGGTTCAAGACTGGAGCTAGTACACTATTCTCTTCAAGTTACATAATGGAGGGAGGGTTCCCGCTGATGGGTTTTTATAAATCTCCTGATGGGAATGATAGACTTGATGTTCAAATGGATCCAGCACTGCAGAAACGGGCACTGGAAGCAAAGAGAACACAATTGCTAACTCTACTGCAATTGGTATGTCGATTTAATTATTGGTACTAACTAATTATGAAAGTGATAAAATCTTGTCTCGTCATGAATCATGCTTCTGATTAAAATGAATGTAGTAACTCCTTACTTTGGTTATAATCGGTTGAAACACATATGCTGCACAAACGAGCTCTGTTGGATCAAAATCGAATAAATGTTTGAACATTGAAACTGAACTATCCAAATATTGAAAGTTTAATGGCAAAGCTGTAATTGAAAAATTGCTTTAATTCAAATATCATTTCCCGCCATATTTATAGTATAAATTGCTTGAAGCATGTGTGGTTATCCTCTTACTTCTTCTATGGTGAAAGCTACTATCTTTTGTTACTTTGTGTGGGTTTGTTGGACACAACATCGTGGCACAATAAGAAGGCACCCTACCTCATATGCTCAGGTTGATGAACGATATAGCCAGTGCTTGGATGAAATACACACCGTTATTTCAGCATTCCATGCTGCAACTGAGTTGGACCCTCAGATTCACACACGATTTTCTCTTCAAACAATATCTTTCTTGTACAAACGCCTTAGGGAGCGGATCAGCAACCAAATCCTAGCAATGGGAGCTCATTTGGATAGTGGAAACACCATAGAGACAGAAGGATCTTTTGGAACTTCATACTTACAAAAGCAATGGACTCTCCAGCAGCTGAAGAAAAATGACCATCAACTATGGAGACCCCAGAGAGGCTTACCAGAAAGATCTGTCTCAGTTCTGCGTGCATGGATGTTTCAGAACTTTCTTCACCCGTGAGATCTTTTATCCTAACTAACCTTGTTAAGAGGCCTTTACTATGGTAAAATGCATTAGCCTGGTTTGACAATCATGCGTCAAAAGTGAGTTATACGTTTGATGTCTTTCAGGTACCCCAAAGATGCAGAGAAGCATTTGCTTGCGGCAAAAAGTGGACTAACACGAAGCCAGGTACATAAAAAAAGATTGTATAGTTGGATGGAATATTTCAAGAATTTGAAGGGCATGCCTATACGCTCGTGTTTTGATCACTTGACGTATAAAATTCAACATTTGTTCTGCTGTCTCACAAAATTTTGGAAATAAACAGGTATCAAATTGGTTTATAAATGCTCGTGTTCGTCTATGGAAACCAATGATAGAGGAGATGTATGCCGAGATGAACAGAAGAAAGGCTCACCAAAACGAAGAGGGAACCAACAGCAATCACAGAATTAGCATATCAGCAATCCAAGATTTAATGTGAGCTAGAGTTGGATGTAAAAATAGACATGGTAGTGACGTGAAGAACTACCTTGTTACTATTATGATCTAATTGGTGAAAAAAAGAAAGAAAAAAAAAAGGCATCCAGCAAATGGATATAACTGTATATAAATGCTCCCAAGTGTTTTTGGGGTTAACATTTTAATCACGTATTTGTTAATTAGGAGATGTTCCATCCACTAGCCATGGATTAATTAAGTGGATTTCTTATGCATGCGTTGGACATGAATTCATGCCGATCTTTCTTTTATTGCAGACCTCATTATATGCAGTAATACGTCTGGCTCGAGCCGCCTCAAATAAACATGCGAGGAACCCTGCTATGTTTTTTAAATTCCTTTGCTTGTTAATTCAAAGAAATCTAAGAGGCACAAGTAGCACAAGACACTGTATACTGTTTTTTAGTTTTTTTAAAGGAATTTATTGGGCATCAACAAATTAGTCACATAACGGGTTTTATGTTCTTTTTTTTTTATTTTTAGTGAAATGACACTGTTATTGGTTTATGTATAGTGTTTCTTTTGGGATTTCAATATTTTTTGTCCACTATATTGACGCTAATAATTTAAAAAAAAAAAAAACAAAAAAACTTGCTAGGAGAGGCTCTCTGCCTTCTCATTTATTCTGCGCAGTAAATTGATCGATATACCCTTCAAATCAAACAAAAATTAATATATTAATATATGGTTCTAGCGTGTTTTCATCTTTTGATAATAATTTTTTTTAGTAATGTAAGGTATATATAGAGTTGTTTAGTAATTTAAAAAATAATCATATAATTAAAAGAATTGATATACATAAATATATATAAATATACTCAAGTCATTTTAATAGTATAATCGTTTGGTCTTCAAACACCATATTTTATGAAGGTATTGTAATCTTCATGACAGATCTTTTATTATGAAATGACATGACATGTATAGTTTAAAAATATTAGGTTTTGTGGTGGCAACATTTTTTTTTTCTTTCTTCTTTTTTCACCTCGAATTTATGTTTAGCCCTTCAAAATCTTCAGATAGCCCATCAATTGTTTCTTTTATTAGATTCTATCCATATATTTTTTTTATTCTTATTCGTTTTATATGAAATGACTTATTCAATTGAATTTGTTTTGCTATTTAATCCTTCTATAATTTTTTTTATATTAGATTTCTTTCTTATTTTTTTAATTGCTGTTTTTTTATATATAAATTTTTAAATTTAATATTTTTCTGGTTTTGTTATTTAACATTAAATTGGTTGGAAATTGAGCTTATTAATTGAGTCCATATATAAAATTTAATGGATTACAAGTTTAAAAAATTAATTCAAGTCTTTTACTTAGGTTTTTTTTAAAAAAAAAAAAACTTATGATTTTTCAGTTTTATCTTCAAAATTTATTTAATTCTAAATTGGGCTCCATTATTTTCTTATTTGCTTTCTATTGGATTTTTCATTGGTTTTGAAAAATCTGACATTGAGTTTTTTGATGATTAAACTTCATAGTTTTATTCAAATTTTTTTTCATCGAGACTACCATAGTTTAGCAAAAAGGTTTGTCGTAGCCAATTTTTTTTTCAAGTTTAATTATTGCCATTGCATTTCTTATTCGTATCATTAAATTAGCTAAGTTATTAAACTCATTTGAGATTAACCTGAGGCTTGAGTTGTTTTTATCTTTTTTATAAATACTTGCGTCACCTTGACATCTTCTTTCATGTTAGAAAAAAATTAAGTGGGTTACAGTGTACTGCAAGCTATCAATCTAGTTACTATCAAAACATTAAATGGCATAGCTAAATCATTATAGTCACATCCACAAAAACTATTCATTGTAATGATGTTTAGTGTTTTTTTTCTTCTTTTCTTTAAGTTTTTTTTCCTTTCAATGTCACCCTTCAACAACCTTATTTTCTTGTTTTTATTTAATTTTTTTAATTTTATTCTTTAATATTAGGTTGTTTTAAAAAGTATTCTTTGTAAAAAATTTTATTAGATTATATATTGATCTTATTTATTTATTTATTTTTCTCTATTTCAACATTCAACATTAAATCTATTGGAAGTGGTGTTTCATAATTTCTTTTGATATGCTTTCTATAAATTTTTCATTTCATAACCCAATTCATAAGTTCAATAGGTTAACTTGCGTTGAATCGGGTCATTTGTTTTTTTGCTGCTTTTTCTAATCAATATTTTTTTCAATTTGATCCTTCAATATTGAGTTGGTTAGATATTGAGCTTCATAATTTTTTTATTTGTTTTTTATAGAATTATTTTATCTTAAGACCTAGGTCGCGAGATTGACATCTTAACCCGAATTGACTTTGTTTATTTTTAGGTCTTTTTTAATATAATATTTTTTAATTGCACTTTGTATTTTTATTTTATTTTTAATGGATTTATCTTGATCTCATGACTCGAATTAACTTGGTTGTTTTTTCAATTTCACCTCCAATAACTCAATTTTTTTTATTTGTTTAGTTTTTTTTCAATATTATCCTTTAATATTAGATTATTTGAGAATTAGGCTTCATAATTTTTTTTAATTTTCTTTCTGTAGAGTTATTAGGTCCTTAGGATATAGTTTTTCTTTTTTAATTTCAATATTTAACATTGATAATTTTTTTATTAGTTTTTTATGAAGTTATTCTCCAATCTTATTACTTAAGTCACATGTTTAATAGGTTGGCCTGTGTTGACTTGAGTTTTTTATCCTTTTTTTAATTGATTGTTTTTTGTTTCCACCCTTCAACATTGTGTTAGTTAGAAAATGGGCTTCATAATTATTACTTTTTTACTTTCTATCTATAAAGTTACCTAAATTTCATGACCTGACTTGTGAATTTAACGGGTTAACTCGAGTAATTTTTTTTTAACTTAATATTTATATTTTATTTCTTCCTTGAACATATAGTTGATTAGAAATTGACCAACATAATTTATTTTTATTTATTTTCTATAGGGTTATAACGGTATAATGAATCGAGTAACAAATTGGACATGATAACTCGGGTCAATCCAATATATCACTATCATAATATTTAAAAAATAAATATTATCTAATATATCACCAGGTCAATATTTAAAAAATTTATTGTTTAGTATGCATTATATTTTAAATTCATGATTAAGAAGAAATTATAAGAAAACACGTTAGCAACACTTAAATATTTTTTATTGTAAAAAATTTGATTCAGCCCACCCTGCAATGTGAGCCAATGATATAGTGTTTTTTTTATAAGGAAATATATCAAAAATACACTCAAAATCCTTATTTTATACTATATAATTAAGAGCCTACAATTTATATATCATAGTTGTACAACATAGCTGTGTATAATCTAAATAGTATTTGGTTAATATTTTGAGACAGAAAAAACAGAGACAATAGAGACAAAAAAGATAAGATAAAAAAGAAGATACGGAAAGAATTGTGTTTGGTAGTGGTTTACAAGATAAAATGATTGTCTTTGTATCATGTTTGATTATGGTGGACAAAAAAAATAAAATAAAATAAATCTTTTTTACTCTTAATATATATTACTATCAAACTTATATGTTTAGAAAAATAATTAGAATTTTTTTTTTTTTATTTTAGTTTATATTAAGAGTTAAAATTAATAATATTATAATAACTCTAGTTATAAAACAATGATTGGCCTGTCGAGTTAAACATGAACTAGGCCCACTATGGGCCTAGACTAGTTCGAGTTTAAAAAAAAAAGATAAATTATTGACTCAACCTCATCTGATCAAAAACCCATATTGATTTGGGATAAAACACAAGTTGGAAACTCATTGAATTTTTGTGAAAAACTTTTTTGGTCAAAACAAGATTGCTTTGATAATTCAAAAAACAAATTGGTTAACCTAGATGATCCTCCCATCCTGTGATCTTAACCTTGCTTCAATTCAACTCCCAATGTAAACCCTCAACCCAAAAATTAGTGAATCAATGTTAAATAGAGTAATTTTTAATTTAAAAATGATAAATTAGGAGGAAAGTTATTGTAATTTGGGACGAACATCCCCAGTAAATTAACTTAAATTTTGAGTGAGATAAAGAAATAAAATCTTAAAATGAAATGTTAACTAGTGATAAATCATATAAACTTTCTAATCAGATAAGATAATTTATTTTAAAGTAAGAATTTTGATAAATTTAGGGTGAGAATATTTATAAAAGATAGAATGAAATTCCAACTAAATTAATATATGATTTTACATGCAAATAATGCTAGCCGACTGATATATGTCTTGCATACAATCACACAGTTTTTAACCAAAGGAGGAGGAAATCTAAGGGAAACATTTTTATTATAAAAAGAGATGAAAGTCTTCAATGATTTAGTTTGAAAATATTGATGATTTAAGAAAATAAAATTGTATGCAAATTTAGATTTTTGACATAAAAATTAGTTACTATTTAGATTTACAATATCAAATATACTTCTCAATCTAACAATAGAATTGGGATAAAATTTTACAAAGCATCTCTTAACATATTTTTCTATCTTATGTGAAAAAATTCATGGCAATCAAAGATTGAAAAGGCCTTAAGAGAGTGTCTATGGTTGGATAAAAATACAAAAAATAACACATGGACTCAGTAATTGTATTATTGTAATTTTAGCAAAAATCTTCTCTCCTTGGGATTGTTCCAATAACCTTTAAAAGAGAAAAAGGGGCACAAATTCTTTATTTTCTCTTATTTCCTGTCTTTTTCTTTCTTTTCCACTAAAATTTACAAAATTAGGTTTTAAGATATGATAAGTGAGGTTATTAAAGTTTAAACACGTGATTTGGGAGAGATTAAAAAAACATTTAGAGAGAGAAACTAAAAGATTTGGAAGATAAAGAAGGATTGGAAGGAATTCACTCATGAGGGAATATTTTAAGCATAAATCAACGAGTAAAGCGTTCTCTACCAATTATGTCATTGTTTAATGAGGTTTAGGTAAATTTTAGGTAAAATCTTTGAACTTTCAATTAGGGTTCTTAGTCAAAATTAGAGAAAATGTAAAATTGGTAATGAATGAGTTAATTAGTGTCGAATATAAAGTGATTAGTGTAACATTTTGATGAAATGAAAAAAAACAAACATAGGGTCGACCAAAGATGAGGTCTTAGAGAATTAGATTAATTGATGATAAATTCTTATGAATTGTGATTAGTTTATATGTATTGTTGATGTGACAATATTTGGAACGGCATTGGTTGGTATTATCCATTGTATCAGGACTATTAGTATATTTTTAAATAAGAATTATAAGTAGGAAAATTGGAAAATAGACAAGTGATGATAGATGATTCAAATTGACATGAAGTTAGTGTAAATGAGAATAGAAGGATGGAAATGAATGAAATTAACATAGAAAATTTGGAAGGAAACTTGTTGGTAAAATTGACTAAATTGAAAAGAAATGTAAGAATATCATGGTTGATTAAATGATTGTGGAAATATTCATGTATTGAATTTATTAGCAAGAATCAAGAATAACTATATGCTGAAAAAAGAATTTTGTGTAACATATATATATATATATATATAAGTGTGAGTGTTTTCAAGAAAGTGGGTTTTTAAATGAAATACCTTGTTATAAATTATATACTAAGTAAATGAAAAGTTGAGAATGAGTAAATGTAGTAATTTTGTTGTAAAACACATGATAATAGAATGTAAGACATATAAGAATGAAATATATGAACGCTGGAAGTAGAGTGTGTAAATATATTGTTAATCATAGCAATACTTTGATTGGAGATAATAAAAAAAATTAGAGATTTTAGTGTCGGTTATATAAAACTAATTGTTAGTAGATAAAGTAGTAAGGTTTGAATATAAGAGAATGATGTTAATGGACTCTAAAATATCTTATAGGAGAAAGTACTAAAATTCACAAATTAAGTAATTTTGCAATTAAATATGTGTTGATGAAATGCTAGGTCAATATTTAAAAAAATTATTTTTTAGTATGCATTATTTTTTTTTAGTATGCATTATATTTTAAATATTATCTAATATATCACTAGGTCAATTTATATATCATAGTTGCACAACATAGTTGTGTATAATCTAAATAGTATTTGGTTAATATTTCGAGACAGAAAAAACAGAGACAATGGAGACAAAAAAGATAAGATAAAAAAGAAGACAAGAAAAGAATTGTGTTTGATAGTGGTGTACAAGATAAAATGATTGTCTTTGTATCATATTTGATTATGGTGGATAAAAAAATAAAATAAAATAAATCTTTTTTACTCTTAATATATATTACTATCAAACTTATATGTTTAGAAAAATAATTAGAATTTTTTTTTTACTTTAGTTTATATTAAGAGTTAAAATTAATAATATTATAATAACTCCAGTTATAAAATAAGGATTGGCCTATTGAGTTAAACATGAACTAGGCCCACTATGGGCCTAGACTAGTTCGAGTTAAAAAAAAAAAGATAAATTATTGACTCAACCTGATCTGATCAAAAACCCAGATTGATTTGGGATAAAACACAAGTTGGAAACTCATTGAATTTTTGTGAAAAACTTTTTTTATCAAAACAAGATTGCTTTGATAATTCAAAAACAAAATTGGTTAACCTAGATGATCCTCCCAACCTGTGATCTTAACCTTGCTTCAATTCAACTCCCAATCTAAACCTTCAACCCAAAAATTAGTGAATCAATGTTAAATAGAGTAATTTTTAATTTAAAAATGATATATTAGGAGAAAAGTTATTGTAATTTGTGACGAACATCCCCAATAAATTAACTTAAATTTTAAGTGAGATAAAGAAATAAAATCTTGAAATGAAATGTTAACTAGTGATAAATCATATAAACTTTTTAATCAAATAAGATAATTTATTTTAAAGGAAGAATTTTGATAAATTTAGGGTGAGAATATTTATAAAAGATAGAATGAAATTCCAACTAAATTAATACATGATTTTACATGCAAATAATGCTAGCCGACTGATATATGTCTTGCATACAATCACACAGTTTTTAACAAAAAGAGGAGGAAATCTAAGGGAAACATTTTTATTATGAAAAGAGATGAAAGTCTTCAATGATTTAGTTTGAAAATATTGATGATTTAAGAAAATAAAATTGTATGCAAATTTAGATTTACAATATCAAATATAATTCTCAATCTGACAATAGGATTGGGATAAAATTTTACAAGGCATCTCTTAACATATTTTTCTATCTTATGTGAAAAAGTTCATGGCAATCAAAGATTGGAAAGGCCTTAAGAGAGTGTCTATGGTTGGATAAAAATACAAAAAATAACACATGGACTCAATAATTGTATTGTTGTAATTTTAGCAAAACTTTTCTCTCCTTGGCATTGTTCCAATAACCTTTAAAAGAGAAAAAGGGGCACAAATTCTTTATTTTTCTCTTATTTCCTGTCTTCTTCTTTCTTTTCCACTAAAATTCACAAAGTTAGGTTTTAAGACATGATAAGTGAGGTTATTAAAGTTTAAACATGTGATTTGGGAGAGATTAAAAAGACATTTAGAGAGAGAAACTAAAAGATTTGGAAGATAAAGAAGGATTGGAAGGAATTCACTCATGAGGGAATATTTTAAGCATAAATCAATGAGTAAAGCGTTCTCTACCAATTATGTCATTGTTTAATGAGGTTTAGGTAAATTTTAGGTAAAATCTTTGAACTTTCAATTAGGGTTCTTAGTCAAAATTAGAGGAAATGTAAAATTGGTAATGAATGGGTTAATTAGTGTGGAATATAAAGTAATTAGTGTAACATTTTGATGAAATGAAAAAAAAACAAACATAGGGTCCGCCAAAGATGAGGTCTTAGAGAATTAGATTAATTGATGATAAATTCTTATGAATTGTGATTAGTTTATATGTATTGTTGATGTGACAATATTTGGAACGATATTGGTTGGTATTATCTATTGTATCGGGACTATTAGTATATTTTTAAATAAGAATTATAAGTAGGAAAGTTGGAAAATAGACAAGTGATGATAGATGATTCAAATTGACATGAAGTTAGTGTAAATGAGAATAGAAGGATGGAAATGAATGAAATTAACTTAGAAAATTTGGAAGGAAACTTGTTGGTAGAATCGACTAAATTGAAAAGAAATGTAAGAATATCATGGTTGATTAAATGATTGTGGAAATATTCATCTATTGAATTTATTAACAAGAATCAAGAATAACTATATGCTGAAAAAAGAATTTTGTGTAACATATATATATATATATATATATATATATATATATAAGTGTGAGTGTTTCCAAGGAAGTGGGTTTTTAAATGAAATACCTTGTTATAAATTATATACTAAGTAAATAAAAAGTCGAGAATGAGTAAATGTATGCTAGAAGTAGAGTGTGTAAATATATTGTTAATTATAGCAATACTTTGATTGGAGATATAATAAAAAAAATTAGAGATTGTAGTGTTAAGTTATATAAAACTAATTGTTAGTAGATAAAGTAGTAAGGTTTGAATATAAGAGAATGATGTCAAGGGACTCTAAAATACTTTATATGAGAAAGTAGTAAAATTCACAAATTAAGTAATTTTGCAATTAAATACATGTTGATAAAATGCGAAATTAAAAAAAAATATGTGTAAATGATGTAAGAACTATTTTGTGGGCATATATTATACTGGTTGAACAAGCACTAAGAGTAATTGAAAGAAAAATTATTATTGTTGATTAACATAAATCAATTATAGATGGTAAGCAAGTTAGTAACACTTCGAAATAGAGAAAGGTACTACATGATTTTAATTGTATGACATATCCTTATGCAAATAAAATGGATGAAAGAATTATAAAGCGCAATGCAAATAAAAAAAGGATTATATATATATATATATATAT
>NW_011500445.1:119747-133772 GCF_000495115.2 Populus euphratica | reverse complement strand
TGTGAAACTAAATGGCTTAAATGGTTAAATGAGCAATATAGTTAAAGGAAAATTATTAAAGGCTTAAATTAAATTAATTAAATTATATAGGTTATGTAAATTATTATGGGTTGAATGAATTAAAGAAACTTATTAAGATTTTATATGTATTAAAGTTAAAGGGAATGATTATGATTACGATGATGAAATTGTATGGATGAGATTAAAAATAACATGAATATATGCATATATGATGAGATTGATGATATATTAAGATATACTGAAAATAACATCCTTTTTAAATTAGGAGAGGAACTAAGAGTAGGATATCTGTTGTGGGAGGAGCTCATTTGGCTGGAGGAGCAGTAGGTGCCTAGCACCTAGATCGTTTTTAATTTAATGTATATTTTGGTTAATATTGTTTTTACAATGTTGTGTTATGATGTTAAATATAGCTGGAATGAGAAAATTAGGTTATGTATGTAATATGGAAAGACATATGATATCGTTGGAAAGAAAGTATGTGAAAGTACATATTGAAATAGATTTTTACAAATTAAGCTTGAAAAGAATATGAATGTAGATGTTAATTACATACACGAAATGGGAACTATGGAGTTAGTTAGCTGATAATGAAAACCAAAAGTTTATAAATTACATAGTCGACCTATGAAATGAAATGGGGATTATATACTTAGTTGGTAATAACAACTAAAAGATTATGAATCATATAATTGGTTTTTAAGTCGAAGATTATAAACTTAATTAGCCAAGAATTATAACTAGAAGATTATTAATTAATAGTTGGGCCATGAGATGAGGACTATGGACTTAGTTAGTTGATAATTGAAATTAAAAGATTATGAATTACATAGTTTATCCTTAAATTGGAGACTATGAACTTAATTATCCAAAAATAGTAACTAAATGATTATTAATTACACAGTTTAGTTCTTGAGTTAAAGATTATTTATTTAGTTAATCGAGAATGGTAACTAAGGAATTACAATTTCATGAAATAGACAATCATTCAGTTGATTGGAAAGTATTTTAAATACTTGCTTTAAAGATGACCATATGAATGGTGACTCATTATATAATTATGAATAAAATAAAATAAAATATTATTGAAAATCCGACACAGTCATTAAAATAGAATTGTTCATGATATGAAGTATGGTGTGATAAAGTTTAGGATAAATATGTTTAATAAATCATGTTTTCAGAAAAATATATGTGTGTAGACATGGTTAATTAATATCCTTTAAAATGTTATATTTTGTACAGGTTGTCTCATACTTCAGGGCAATGTTGATTTAACTATTATCATTATCATTATTATTAATATTATATAGTTGTGTTAGGGGTGTGTGTGTGTGTGTTTTAAAGAATGATGTATTGAAGGGTTGTGTAATGGTTATGAGATGTAATGTGAAAGGACCTTAATGGATAAATAAATGAATCGATAGTATGCTTGAGGCTACTGTATGGAAATATTATGACGTGTTTATATGTAGTTTGTAACAGGATAAAAATTTAGATATGACCTTATATAGAGTAGATTTTGCTAAAATTTTGATAAATTAGAAAAGGTTATCAAATCATACAATAAACAAATAGCTAATTTTAAAAATATGTGAAATGTTTAATAAATATCATTTAAGAAAAAAAAATTGAGGAAGAAAAATCTGAAAAGATAAGTGGATGTTGATAAATTTCATAATGTTTCAAAATATCCCTACCAATGATATATATAGAGAGAGAGAGAGAGAGAGAGTCTTATTTTCATGTGTTTTATTTGAAAACATTATCTTCTTTGCATATAAAAACACGGGATGTTAGATCCAAGTCGAGTTTGAAAACTATTATGATAATTATTGTTATTCATAAATTTAGGTTAACTTGGATTAACTCTCTCAACTCATGACCTAGGTTTTGCCTCAATCCACCCCTAAGTCGGGTTTGAAAACTATGACAATAACAACTTTTATTTTTATATTAACCTGGGTCAACCTGAGTTGACCTTCTTAATTCATGATCTAGATTTTATACTAAATCAACTTCTAAATCAGGTTTTAAAACTAT
Organism: Populus euphratica; assembly: GCF_000495115.2. Classification (NCBI taxonomy): domain Eukaryota; kingdom Viridiplantae; phylum Streptophyta; class Magnoliopsida; order Malpighiales; family Salicaceae; genus Populus; species Populus euphratica. Next base: position 131,708 of record NW_011500445.1, on the reverse strand, counting down.
AAAAATAACTATTTTTTTATGTTAACTCAGGTCAACGGTTAACCTCACTTATGACATAGGTTTTTCTCTGAGTCGATTCCTAAATTGAGTTTTAAACTAAGATAATAACTATTTTTATTCTTACGCTAACTAAAGTTAACTTGATCCATAATATGAGCTTCACCATAGATCAATCTTTGAGTTGAGTTTTAAAATTATGATAATAACTATTATTATCCTTACATGTTTTATTTTGATAACTTTGAAATTAAGAGTTTTTTACAAAGATATTTTAAGAATAAAAAATAAAAAATATTGTTTCTTGATATATACCTTCTATTTAACTTCTATTTTAAAAATACATAAACTCACTTTAAAATTATATCAAAGATATATTTTTTTTATTTTTCTAACTAGATATATTTTTATATTCAGTTATTTATAATTGACTTTTAATTTAAAGCTGATTTTGTCGACCATAAAATAAACAGGTGCTTTAATAGGAGATAAGCTTATCTAAGGCAGTACCTGCAGGAGACTGTTTTACCCGGACACTTTCAGTAGATACTTTGGAATGAATTCTTTTTCTTTTTCTTTTTGGCAAAAGGGAATAATTAGGACTCATTTCTCTGCCTAAAGAACAAATTCTAGGCATGCATCACTTTGTATAATTCTCGTGTTCTTATTTATTTCCTTTGACAATTGAAGCACACGCATGGGTATGTATGTGAGGATTTAATTGAGAGATAATATAGATTTATGGAATCAATTAAGGAGACAAATAGTTCCCAATTTGAAGATTATGAGAAATCACATTTTCTTAATTACAATTAATTATTTTTATTTGTTTCCTTATTCTTTTAGTGTGTTTTTTATATAAACCATGTGTAACAATCCATACTCATCTACCAATACAATTTCCTCATATATATACATATATATATTCTTTCTTGTTCTCTCTATATAAACAAATCATAGGTAACAATTCAAACTTATTTATCAATACAATTATCTCTTCTTCTTTTTTAGTTTTGTTCGTATTAAAGAGTATAATTAATAGATATTATATATCCATAAAATTAATTAAGAATACAAACCTATAATCAAAAGATCCCAATTTGAAGAGATGATGAGAAATCAAGTATTTTATGATTGTAATTTATTTGATTTCCCATAATCCCTTTAAATTTGGATCCTCAATTCTATGTTTTTCTCCTTAATTGATTTTATGGATCTATAACATATCTATTAAGGCCAAAGTTATCTGTTTGTAAAGGAAGCTTATGAGTTAGAAAAGAATGACCTTTCACGATAACATGAAGAAAATTAAAGTGGGGGATAATTGGATTGATTATGAGTTATATATAGTTTGTTTATACAGAGAATAACTAAATAAACCAAAATAAATTATAATTATAAAATATTTATTTTATAATAATCTTTTCAAATTGGGATTTTCAATTAAAAGGTAGGGTTGTTTTGTTTGGTATAACTTTTATGAATATTAATTTATAATTGCTTAATTGTTTGCTATGGTTTTATATTATTATTATTTAAAGCTCGGATTCCAGGCAACTAAAGTTTAAGAACGTAAAATACATGAAATTCTACTTAATAATAATAATAATAATAATTTTCATATAAGAAAAGCAACCCAATAGAGAGACGGTATGAAAGGGATATTCTAAGGCGGCTAATTTCATCAAATAATTCAACGGATTTCACTTTCAACATGGAAAAAGGTAAGGTGGGGGGACAAAACTATCTCTATGGATCCATCAAATAATTCCCACCACCCAGGAAGTAAGCATAACATACATAAAGGGGCCAATGAAATTTAAACCGTATTAATTCTGAACTCTAGCGAGTTTTGTGTCCATTAGGAGTTCAACTCTTAGCACAGACACTCCACTGCAAATGCGCGCCTGTCTTTATAGTGCATGCTAAGCTGGCTGCAATACCTTGGCGCGCGGGCCCTACAAAAAGCCACCTTACTACACAATTCTCTATCAATACAGCAGCTGGGCATCGGAGGAGGTGCAATGGCAAAAGTGGTTGTGGTTTTCGACTTCGACAAGACCATTATTGACTGCGATAGTGATAATTGGGTCGTCGAAGAACTGGATGTCCACGGCTTGTTCGCTCAGCTCCTTCCTTCCTTGCCTTGGAACCGTCTCATGGTTTGTTCTTGAAAATGTATCCGTGTTAATTTCTTGCATTTATCACGCATTATTGATTTTACTATTGTTGTGTGTTGGCAATGATCAGTCTGCAAACATGGGTGACAACACACTTGATTCTTTGATAGCATTAGGAGAATGATTTTCTGTTTGCTTTTTCCTAAGGGAAAGGCAAACAAATGTTCTTGGTTTTTTCTCTTGCTCTACTTGTTTCTTAACGATCCTGGAACATCAGAGGGGTTTGAGTAGTTAGTTCTAAAACTCGTGTTCCTATAAATATCAGGATAAGATGATGATGGAGCTTCACTCCCGAGGGAAGACAATTCAGGATATTGCAGAGTGCTTGAAAAAGGTCCCATTGCATCCCAGGATCATCTCTACAATTAAATCAGCCCATGCTTCTGGGTACTATACCTCAACTGTTTTGTTTCTATTTTTATTGTTGGTAGACATACCTACACATATGCATGTGTGTTTGGATGAACTGAACAAGTGATCTTTCAAGCTAGATCGGTTACCATCAAGACTAATGTCCCCATATTCTAGTTTTGCCAATAAAAGTCCTCGGTATATAACTCTGCATATAAAAAAGACATTGCATTAACATATGATGCGTAATTTGTTCAGGTGTGATTTAAGGGTAGTAAGCGATTCAAATTACTTCTTTATCGAGACAGTCTTGAAACATAATGGGCTGATGGATTGCTTCTCCGAGATCAACACAAACCCGAGCTATGTTGATGCAGAAGGAAGGCTTAGAATCTTACAGTACCATGATGTCAATAAGTTCCCTTCTCATGGGTGCACCAGCTGCCCTCCCAACATGTGCAAGGCAAGTTCACTAGTTCCCCCTCTAGTGGCATTTTCAACCCCTGCCGCTGCCAAAAGAAATTATAGTTTTTGCATGTGCCTGAAAAATACCTTTTTCATGTTGATGGCTGAACTTGGATAATGAAAGTAGGAGCTAAAATAAAGAAATGAAAAAACTAGATAGGGAGTTTTCAATGAACAAAGCTAGAATTAAGAACTATAAGGATATTTGGCTTACCAAAAGTTAATTTCTCAATAGGGTCTGGTGATGAAAAGGATCCAAGCTTCTGTTTCGGCCGAGGGAGAAAAACAGTTCATCTATGTTGGTGATGGAAAAAATGATTTCTGCCCAGCTTTGACGCTTAAAGAAACAGATGCGTTGATGCCCAGGAAGAACTTTCCACTGTGGGAGCTCATTTGCAACAACAAAATGCTTGTTGAGGCAAATATTCAGGAATGGAGTGATTGGGAGGAGCTTGAGACTAAGTTGCATAATTTAACGAATACTATCTTTATTGAAGAGAAATGCAGTGTAAGATCAGATCAATTGGTTCCAGTTGATTGCAAGTTTGAAACGAGTTCAATTTCTGCACCTGCTGCTGTTAACAGAAACGTCCTTCCAGTTCCTCAGTAGGTGCTGGAGATATATTCGAATATTATGTCACTTGTATGATCAACTATGGTATTATGACATTAGTGACCTCCCTCTCCCAGGAGATCAACTATGGTATTATGACATTAGTGACCTCCCTCTCCCAGGAGATCTCCTGTTGGATTCTCTCCTCTGTAACAATAAATAAACCTAAGGTAGCATGGCTTTGAATCTGATTGGCAAGAAACTAGAGGGATGATTTGCCCGATTCATGTTGATGCTTGATTGTATAATTCTTAAAGAATGATCTGATAAGTAATGGGAATGGTTTTCTCAGATGTGACTTAGCTAATGACAGGTATATCAATATCAGCATTATCAAGTGACTTCCATGAAATTTGGAAAATGACGTTAGAATACAATATAGGGAACATCCACCCTGTCTGCATGTCATGAATGATAGCAGAGCTCCGCCATTCTTATTAGAGCATTTCATTGAATTAACATAAGACATGGGCGGTAGTGATTTCATTTTCGATCCCAAAATTCAACCAATCAAGATCCCCGCATGGTTCAAAGAACAACTTCTCCAGCTTGGCCAATACCTCATACTTTTTTCTAACACCACCGTCTCTGCATTCGGCTACCGATAAGACAAACCACTCATTTATCTTTCAAGTGGCAACTCATTGACACAATACAATAGAGGGTGGTGGCAGATACGGCGTGCTTTTAGTTCCGGTTAACCTCTCATGCACGAGTAATTTTAAAAGGAATCCAAGCAAAACTCAACACCCATTGGTGCTCAAGTCTTATCGCAACATGAAGCTCAACAAAATTCCAGAAAGGCTCCCAACATTTTAGTTCATTCAATACCATATCAGTAAAGAGGAAAGGGGCATCCCGCTAGCCAATGCATCAGCAAGCTTAAATTACACAAAAAGTGCAAAAACCTGCCAAAAAGTTCGCACTCTTACCTTATTAACAAAGACATAACCAAATTGACATGGAGCCCGACAAGAAAGAATATGTACACTCTAAAACCTGTGAAAACACAAGTTCAACGCCCACCCCTTTATTGTCACCGTCATTATTTTGCTTAAAATAAAATCAAGGATTTACAACTGAACCCACTCTCAACCTGGACTGAAGTTTATGATCACAAATACAAGAATGGCAACATCTGCTTTCTTTCTAAATATTTTTCCCTTGTATCTTTTCCTCCTTTCCTTCTATCTACAATCTTCTAGTCCTCCAACATTTATAATGTCCCAACAAATCAAAGAAATTACAAACTCCTCCAATAAATAAGATTACAAAAAGCATTCTCCCCAGCCATTCATATCCTTTAGACTTCTAGAGATATTCGTGTTTTTATTGGTTTTAACTTCAAGCCCATGCTTTCCGGTGAGAGGAGCTCTGGGGAAATGCAAATTGGACTCAAAGTACTTCTTGGACTCACACTTAACTTTGGTGGCCTGTACATACCGTATCCTGTGAGAAAGCACTCCATTGGTATTAACATGGCATGGGGCTGCTCCTCTGTCACCATTGACCCACATGCCGGAACCTGTAGGCCACAATAGTTTCAGTAAATAAAAAGTGCTCCCTCAGTTTTGCCACAATAGTTTCAATAAATAAAAAGTGCTCTGTCAGTTTTACATACACACACAAGCCACATTTTGAAAGTTGGGGATATAGACCTGTAATGCATACCTCTACTAAGGCACTATATCTTCTGTCTAGTTCTGAGGTCATCTCAAGAGACTCAAAATGAAACGGAGAGTTCTCGCCAACAAATATTAGTGAGCAACAAAATAGTTTTCTCAACCCATTACTAATGTCTTGTCTCCTGCTAGAAAGCAAATAACAAACTTAAGTTTCATTAAATAGCATGAGTTTGGCATTGTTTCATTAAAACAGTGCCCCATGCCAAAAAATAAAAATAAACAATACTAAACCTACAAAGCATGGACTTCTATCATCTATGCCTGTTAGATGGGTGCCTGAGCAGGAAAAACTATTACAAAAAACAGGCATTACCCATTTATTGCTTCAAGAAATCGCCATACATTTAAACCCTGCCTTTCATCCAGCAACTGAAAAAAAACACACGCCATCAAGTTAAGGTAAGTATAGGTCTTGACTGCCAATTATTAGTTGATTTCAAGTTCTGATTTTACATGCGTTATAATTAAAATGAACAAACATATGGATAGGTAAGACTGAGGACTAACTCTTTTGCAGGCCTGGACTGCATCTGATTCTGGTACTTGAGCACTACCACGAGCTTCCTGCCAACATCATTTAGAATCAAATCATCCAACCAATCCAATTTTGGATGGACTTAATTTATGATCTAGATGCACAAAAATACCTTGCTGAAATACCGCTTAAGCAATAATTCCTTCACAACTCCACACATTCCATAATAGTATAGTAAATTAGACAAGACCTGCAAGTATATTAAGATCACATTAAGGATGTGAAAATAGGATAACTTGACTGCAAGCAGAACATAAGGGGGTCAAGGGAAGGAACCTTATTATACAGCCATTCTGTCCAAGAGGGTGCATTGCATAGAGGAGAAATAAGTATCAAGCCAAGGACGCGTTGCCTGTATTTTATCTGTGGCCAAACAGTATAAAACAAAGGACCAGTCAAAATGTCAGGTCAAAACAAAATTTAGAATCATGAAGAAGCAAACCATGAGAACTGTGCCGAGGAAAGCATACAGCAAATAGAGTAAGAATGTAAGCTCCAGCTGTAACCCCCATACACATCACTGCATCAAGTCTGACAGATGGTGAAAAACAATCCATCAAATAAAGAAACAACAATGTTCATGATACAAAAGGAAAAGACAGTTAAGCCCATCTAAGCATGCAGCAGTGCACCTAGTTAGGCCATCTAAATGTGAACCAGGGTGAACTCGCAGCATGAATCGCCCAGACCCACGCCACAAATTACACGAGTATATAAACACCCAACCTATCACTTTTTGATTGGGAGACTGAGCCCATTTAGACCTATCTCATTGTTTATTTTATTTATTTGGAATTATTTATGTTAAACAGTTTGACTTTATGAGCTGCGCCTAATAATGAGATATTTTAGGGTTTTACTATTTATATGCTTCTCTGTCATTTTGTAAGACAGTTTTGATGATTAATTAAAAAAATATTGCAGATTTGCACATTCCCAATCCCCATTCTTTCTTTTTCTTAGCTTATTTATTTTACGCTTTAATTCTTTTTGTTCATTGTTCCGCATCACTAACTCTTGGAAAAGAAAGTTTTAAGCAAGTATAGCGATATATACTTACCCAAAATAGTTAAGAACCTCAGCAATTTGGTCTGCCAAGTCATCAACAGAAAGCAAAGGGTCTTCAGGCCTAATTGTTGCAGCTCCTAACTGCAATAACTCTTGAAGAAAGTGCCGCATAAGAAACACAGGTAAAACATCGCATTCCATAGAACCAGTAATTAGAGCAGTTTAGGCAAGGAAAACATGAGGAACCAGGAGCTACAAACCTACCTCATGCCCAGGAGGACTGATATGATATATGCAAAAGTTGTGAAGAAGCAACGAGCATGCTTCAGGACAAAACAATAATCCTTGAAAACACGAGATATCTGTTTACAAAGTCCATAAAGATAAGTTTAAGTCAAAGCATTGTTAGTAGTGTGTCTCCAAAAAAAGATAAAAATAAAAAATAAAAACTCAGTAAAGCCTATTGTGTCCGCAGGATCACACACTGATAGAGCTAGTAAAAATAATAAACCACCTCCAATTCAAATCCTGGTCCACAATGAGTAAACTTTCATTGAAGTTGCATCTGTGAGCCTAGAAGCAAACATTTTTACAAGACCCGGACAATAGATCTCAATAAATTCCCACACTACTGGACAGCTTGATCTATTTCTTCCGCATACATATTCCAAAACAAAAACCCACCTAAACATATATCAAATGCCTGGTATAAAAACTTGACTAGCTGACTACGAAAAATGCAATGCAAGGTCACATATTCATCTAAAATCAAATATCAATTATCAGCATGATGAATGAAAAAAAAATTGAAATGAAATATGAAATGGCAGTTTACTTACGATTTAGAGCTAAATCAGGATAAGTAACAAGAGCTGGTTTGTCTTGGTCTCCATATACAGAAACAGACACATGACCATAGTAAGTTTCGATAACATACTCCTGCAAACACGTTTCAGAATCGAATTTCAATCAGCTAAGCACTCGAACAAAAATAAAGAAAAACCATTACCATCGTAATTGCAAGGTCTACTAATTTGGTAAAATGATCAATGCACAAACCAAGCATTCAAAAGGTAAACCTTTCATCCAAGAAGGACCACCTCTTCTTACCTCTCTCTCGCTTGCTCAACGAAAAACAAAAGGGGATATTTTAAGCCTGCCCAAGTCAAGTATATTCTACAAGCAGATAAAAACTTCCATGTGCAGCACTTCTTTTTGACAAACAAACCTTTACTGACAACGCAAAAAATCATCCAACTAACCAAATGCAGATCTTCACATAGCTATACCATATTTGCATTCCTTAAATACCATTTATTTATTAATTAAAGAATCAAACATCAAAAACATTTCTTGATTGTTAACCAAAACTAGAACCAAAGAAACACAAATAGAAATGGAAATGGAATCTTCAGGAATTAATTTCCACCTTATTCAAAAGAAATGAAACCAAACCAAACCAAAAGTCAGGATTCCTTTCCTAGGCAACAGAAAGTACCTTTCCACTAAGAGAAGGCGTCTCCATATCAATGGAGACTGAGTCACTTGAATCTCCCATTTCTTGATATTATTCCTCTCTGTGCTTTTTCTTTTTCTTTTTTCGTTCCCCTCTCTTCTTTAAATTTGAGGGCTGTTTTCGCTATGAACTATCCTTCTCGTACTGTCAATCGTTTATTCATTTTCTCTCTTTTTTAACACTTTAAAGGGTCAACTTGATAACGAGTCACCGACGCTCGACAGCGAACTCACGAGAGGCCCCTACACCTTGTATCTAACATGAGCCGTGGTTACTTGTAACCTGAGCTAGAGAGTAGAGAATGGGAGTCGCCACCTAATATTTTGATTACTAGAATTTCTAACCGATCTTATAGTCTTAGTAAATGGATTGATTGTGTAAAGGGAATATACTAGTATCCCCTAGTAAACCTAACTTGAGTTAACTTGTATCATTTATTTGTTTGATATAAATTAAGGAACTGTTGTGTTTTCTAATTGTTAGTATATTTAGGGTTTAAGAAAAGTCTTTTTCAATAAAGAAGTTCTTACTTTATTATGTTAAAAATTAATCATTATACTGCTAAAACATAAAAATAAAATGAATTATCTTTTTATTTAATATCAGGAAAACATCTTATGTATAAATTCATAATCTCATATATTAAAAGAAATAAAATAATTTTTTTTTGTATTTTTGAAATATAAGCTATGTTCTAACAAATAATCATAAACTAGTCACACACACCCTTAAACCAAAAATCCTTTTAGCAAAAAGATTACAAGTTAAACAAGGTCTTAATCCTTGACCCCATTTTGACCTGACTAGGTTGACCTAATTGAGTTGAACTGATTGGGTTAACCTGAAATTTCCAGTTCAATTATAAATCGTATAAAAAATCTTGGTTTGATTCAAAAACAACCCAAAAATAAAACTAAAGTAGAAAAACATATTAAACAAAAAAAAACTTCAAAATTCTTGAACAAAATGGATGAAGCACAAAAAAAATAAAGAAATGAAGAACATTAAAACCCAACTAAACAACATGAATCCCAAATTAGATCAGATATGGTAAAAAAAAAAAAGAGGCATATATATGTTGAAAATCATGCAAGGATCAATAATCTAGCATTCATTTATTTTGATTATTACTTAAATATCACAATTTGTTTCGGCTCAAAATCGAAACCTCAGAATTAAATTCCATCAAAAACTTGTTATTGATGTAAATAAGCCCTAGATTATTTATTAATCAAGCACAAATGATTTTGGGCAAAGAAATGGATCAAAATTGGTCCAAACTAAGGAATTAAAACGATGTTCTTCCTAATAACACGAAGGACATGGCCCAAAACCAAGTCATGGACCTAGCAAAAAGTAGCTATTGTCAAGTCAAGAAAATGACATTTTTGGCTTTTAAAACATGCTTTCTTTAATTTAATAATTGACATTATCATAAACAAACATTTTTGAATCATAAAGACTAACAAATAACATCAAAATCCAACATGAGATACTAAATCTAAAAACCATCAACTTAAAATAGTTTACTTGTTCATGTAATATAGATAAACATGAGATACTAAATCCAAAAATTGGTTTTTTGAACTGATTTTTTGCATGAACAGACCTAACAAACTTAGGATAAACAACATTGCTTCAACATGCATTGCATAAGTTAAACTAAAACAACACTATGTATATATAACAAAAAAAACTTAAACAATAACTTTATTATATCAAAAACTCAAAAAAAGACTTTTTTTTTTTTATATCAAAAACTCAAAAAAAGACTTTTTAAAAAAAATAAAGATCACAACAACAAAGATGTGAATAGAACATTAATTGTTAAGTATGCCAACCCACTTTTCTATAATTGTAAACATAAATATAAAACAAAAACAAATAAAACAAAATCTCAAGCATGTTACAAGAGCCTACTTTGGAATCAACAAATATACTTGGAACAACTACTCTTTATTTTTGCTTTTTTTTTTTTAAGTTTTGCCTCTCACGAACTTACTATCCTTTTAAAGCTTAGAAAATCTTTATGTTGGGCTCTTAAACCTTTACACCGAGCTTTATTATTAATATTTTCTTACTTTTTATCTCATTCTTTCTCCCCTTTCAGCCTCTCTCGGTTGTGATCTTAAAAGGGTTATTTATAGGGTTTTGAATCCAATTTTGACCTCTTGATTTTGAGAAAAGTGTTGTAAACCCTTAATAAAAAAACCCATTGAGGAGTCTTTGAGTGTGAACATATAAAAAAAAAGTTCAGTTCTTGCACAATTATGTTTCAGTCATGGTTGATTGAGTTGCCCATTTTTGAGACCACATCAGAGCAATTTTAATGTTATTGTCATATAAGAAAACCTAAAGTTCGTAAAAGAGATGCACACTTTTTATTTGGATCCATTCTTACTCAATTTGGTGATTTATAGCTCCATATTCACTCGTTTGAAGTTGCTAACTCGATTAGCTAAAATTGTCAAAACAAAGGCTAGTATACCGAACAATGTGTCATTTATATTCTCTTTATTAAATCTAAATGATGTTGTTTAAGGTTTTTAATTTGAGATTGACAAATTTTAATTAAGTCCATGTTTTTGATTTCTTTTAATTACACCCATAATTGCTTCCAAACTTTTAATTTCAAGCAATTTCACCCCTGTCAAACTCTATTGTTAGCCCTAAGTTGACCATAGTTTTTACTCTTGTCATTGATTATGAATTTGTGCATTTTAACTCTCAATTGACTAATAAACTTCAAATTTGTTCAATTTGGCATCAATTTCAATCCTTATATTCACGTGTTTTTTTTTCCAGTTTAGTCCTTGGTTTTGAATTTCTTCAATCAAGTCTCTAATTGTTCATTAAACTTTTATATTTATGCATTTAACTCCCTGATTTGACCAAATTAACTCTTAAGAATTGCAATTTGACCCTCAAACTTTAACTTCTTTTAATTAAAGCCTAAATTGACTTCAAAAATCATTTTTTTCTCGCAATTAAGCCCTTAATAAATTCTATTAAACCTTGGAAAATTCTAATTGAGTCCTTAAACATCTAATTTTGATTTTTTCTCTTTCAATTGAATTTGTTCGCTTATTAAGTCTTCATCAGTCAAAAATACATTATTAAATTTTCTAATCTTATATATTTTGATCTTTTTTAACCAATCTTCTACAACTTTCTAGGTGTTTTGTTATATTCTTCTTACTAATATTTTTTTTCTTCCAATATTTTTTTCAATTGTTTTTGTGCTTTCTATTTCCTTTCTATTTTTTTTTTGTTTATGTGAAGCTCCAAAAATGGGTAACAACATTAAGTTTTTGAGTAGAGAGGTAAAATCATCATTAAATTGTTCTAGTGAACAATGCAAATATTTTTGGAGCTATAATGTTTTCTGAATGCTAATTATTTTATTTTAATTATTAACCTTATGAAAATTCATATGACAAAGTTATTGACACGACTAAAAGATTGATGTCTTCTCCCAAGTGCAGGAGTGTCGAAGTAATAAATAACCCGGCAAGACCGGGGTCGAACCACAAGGAGGTTAATTGTACAAATTATAAACAACAATAATAGCAATAACAACAATAACTATAATAATAATAATAATAATAATA
>NW_011500445.1:117262-118950 GCF_000495115.2 Populus euphratica | reverse complement strand
AAATTAAAGGTATCTTATATTTTTAGATATATTATTATAAAACATGCTTTAGTTAAGGAGTTATTGATACTTCAAGTGCAAAATGATAATATAAAACCATGATAAAAATGCACTTTTAAGTACTAATCAGTTGTCAACTAGATTTATGGGCCTATATTACATTATAGGGCAAAATAAAATTTGTTTTATCAATAAAAAAAAGATATTTGGTTGATTTAAATGTGTTTTAAAGAACTAAAAATAATCCATTACTCTGAAAATAGAGATAAGTGAGCCTAATAAGTTGGTATAATTTAATTAGATAATAAAAGAATAAGAAATGAGAAAAAACTTTTCATGAGAACCCAAAAAAAAAACCCAACCAAAATGGATGGGGCAACAAAACTCAAATCCTAGCCAAGCCAATGCGAAAAAACAAAATTAACAAAGGAAAAGGATGAAAAATAACTCGAGTCACCCTAAGCAAGCATTCCAATCTAGCAATCCAAATTATTATAGAGAGATAAACTAATATAAAGCAAATAAAAAAATTATGAAGCCAAATTCCAAATAAATCTAATATAAAAAAGAATGAAATTAATAAAATTAATTAATAAAATGAAGAAAAAAAACACAGCAAACTGGGTAAGCACACCAAACTCTATGACCCAGATCATAAAAATAAGATAATACAACAGAACACAAATTATCAAAGATTATGAAGATCAATTATAAAAAAAGTTAATGTTGAAGGAAAAAATCAAAAAAATATTAAATTAAAAAAGTCCCAAAAAAGACTCAAGGCTAACCCCTTCAACTCGTGATCTCAAATGATGAGATCTAGATAACCAAATAAAAAGGAGTTTGAAGAAAATAATGAAGCTCAATTTCAAACTAAAAAAGAAATGTAGAAGGATGGAACTGAAACAGAAAATTAGTGTAAACAACCCCTAAAAAAACCTAATGTTTATTGAGGCTAAGTTTTCAAACTCGTAACATGACTTATAAAACCAAAATCATCCCATTAAGATAAAGAAAATGCCTTCGTTGACAAATCATAGTGATATGGCCTTATATGTCACCCCATATGAAAAAGCATTGCATGTCATAGCTAAAGCCATTGTTGAAGGTCGAGTTTAGCCACTAGAGATGCTATAGCCCTAACAAAGCATTGCAGCCCCCTCACTCAACCAAATTTACTTTACTTGTTAACTATAATCCCTTATATTTTATATTTAGAATTCAGTCCGGTCCTTGAATCCCTGACAATTCTAATTCAATAGAACTTAAACACAGTTTAACAAATTGAGCATCAACTAGGCTCTAGACCTTCCCTTCAATATTGCAAGACCCTTACATCAATCCCTAATATGATAAAATCAAAAGGGCTCAACATTTGTCAAAGTCTCAAATTTAGTTCCCACAGCTTTAATTGATATAAACTAATAAAATTAAATTTTATTTTGTAAAACCAAACATTAAGTGAGCTAAAATATCAAAGGATTAAAAAATAAAAATAAAAGAAAATCATTGTGGATTTTTGTTGAAATTCACTATGATCTTTCTTGGGTTGCAATAACTTCAAAATGAAACTTAGTTTTGTAGTTGTAATTATAATATAATATTCTTTCATTTTCTTTTGGTTTATAGTGACACGACTAAAAGATTCATGTCTTCTCCCAAGTGTAGGAGTGTCGAAGTAATAAATA
>NW_011500445.1:97100-116267 GCF_000495115.2 Populus euphratica | reverse complement strand
TATATTATTAGATATATTATTATAAAACATGTTTTAGTTAAAGAGTTATTGATACTTTAAGTGCAAAATAATGATATAAAACCTTGATAAAAATACACTTTTAAGTACTAATCATATAGTCATTTATACATAAAGCTAAAACCTGTTAGTATTTTAATGTGGATTGTAAACAATGCAATCGATAGTAAAACAACTATTTTGCCGTTAAAAAACAAGAGGATTGAAGACACACTCAAGCCTAAAATAATATTTTCACACTTTATTGCATGTTATAATTACTCTCATGCCTTTGAAAAAACAACAACATAGCTTATAAATGAGGGGTTTTTTTTTGTGATTCTCATATTTTTTTGTATTGTTTAATTAGAGAGTAGCCCTTACGGTCAACTTTTTTGTCTTGAGGTCAAAGGGTATTTTTGGTTTTGATAAATAGAAATATTTGGTGCATGTGCTAGGTCATTTCCCTTTGGGCGACATGTGCAGCGCCTCTCAATTAGCTCTCATTGCCTTCCAGGGTGGCATCCTTAGCATCACTCCATTGCATGATGGAGTTTTGACAATAACTTTTCTCCTTCTTCTTCTTTTTTTCTCTTTGCTCCACCTCAAAAGGTGTGCTAGTCTTGTAAAGTTATAGACTGATCCTAAATCTTTTAATTATATTAAATTAAATTTATTTATTTTTGAATTTCATTGCTTTGTATTTAATTTTTTATATTTTTTTTATCAAGTTTGATCCTTGTTATTTTGATTTCTAATTTTTTGCTTTTAATCTTTTTTTCTTATTAGATTTAATCCTTTGATTTAATCCCTAATCATTTGATTTTAATTCCTTTTTTTTTCGTTGAATTTAATCCTCATTCTTATGATTACAAATCTTTTTATTTTGAGTTCTCTTCTTAATTAATTGTTTTTTTTTGGCAATTTCATCCCCTATTATTTAATTTCATTAAATTTTCATATTATGTTTTATGCTTATTTCTTTACCATGCTCTTAAAATCTGGCTTGGAATCAACCCCCGTCATCTCCCGAGTCACATGTTGGGTCAAATGACTAGGGTTACAGGGGTCATTTGGATTTTTTTTATTGTGCATGAAGTAAAAATAATAATATTTTGATAAAACAATAATGGCAAAAAATAATCAATGAATTTTGACATGATTTTCCATTAGTTAATCACTTGATTTTTTTATTCAATTAAAAAGTAAAAATGGTATTTTGATAAAAAAATAATAGCGAAAAAAAATTTAATCATGATTCTCTTTCTTTTGATTGGTTTTTCTTTGTTTTGATTTTTTCTTTTTAGATTTTTTTTCAACTTCATCCCTTTCCATTTGATTTTTTATATATATTAGATATGGTACTCATGCTTTTGATTGTTGTTTTTTATCCTTTTCTTGATTTGTTTTTTTTTAATTGTCCCTTAGCATTTTATTTCATTTGTTTTTTTAAATCAAATTTTGGTTCTCATTTTTTAAAATCCTTTTATTTTATTTTTGGATTAAGCCCGTCATTATTTTCTTTTATTATTTTTTATATAAGATTTTATTGCATTGTTTTGATTACTGTTTGTTTCTTTTTAATTTTTTGACGGTTAAGAATTTTGTTCAAGAGGTTTTTGGTCTTTTGTATGGTCATCTCGGTCTCATCACCAGAGTTGCTGCTTTCAAAGATTAAAATGATTTAATTTTTATTTTTATATTTTATCATTTAATATTAGACTATTGTGTCTTGAATTTTATATTATTTTTCCTTTCCTTCGTTTAGGGTTATCTTTGACTGTGAGTTAATCAAGTTAACTCGGGTTTACTCAAATTATCACCATTTGAATATTTTTTTTATATTAGAAAAAAATTGACCCACGCGAGTTAGCTAAGTTAATTTAGATTTATTCAGGTTATTTCCGTTTGAATATTTTTTATGTTAAAAAAAATTAACTCGCCTTATGACATAACATAGATAAAAAAATTCTAGTGACAATCTAAACTTAATCATTAATATTATTTATATACGTTGCCCATGTATTTAATTATAAAATTTACATTGGTTTTTGTTTAGAATAAATTAATTTAAATAATTTTAAGTGTTTTCACCTCTTTACTTTTCTGAAAAATTACTTTGGATAATTTAAGACGAGAGATTTTAAATATAAAATGATTAAATGTCATGATAAAGAAACTACGGGACAAGGGTTCACTAAATAAACTGGATCGTGTTTATTAAGAAAAATCTGTCTTCATATTTCAAATATTAAACTTTTTAGTGTTGTGTTTACAGTTTCCACGTCCTTTTATTATTTTTATTATTTATATTGCATACTTTTTATTCTCCTTATATTTTAATATTTTATTTTTTAAACCATGATTTTGAAACTAGTATCTATAAAAATTACTCTAAATATCCTTTTTACTCTCGAGACTGATTTGATATATTGCTCTGCAGACACAGGATCACTGTAATCTAGGTCAACAAACATCATCTAGAGCCCTATTAAAAAAAGTTAATAATAATAATAATAATAATATTACATGTCATTTTCAACCATCTAACATCGAGGCACCTACCACCCATATCTAAACCCAAAAAGGAAATTATACAGTACCCCAACATTATTATTGTCATTTATTTGGACAACAAATATATATAAATCATTATTTTTCAATAGTGATCCTGCATTTTTTTATTTTTTTATTAAAATCTTATTTTTTTATAAAAAATAATTTATAAAAAATTAATTTGTAAACTTTTCTATATTTATTTATTATTAAAAAAAATTAATTAACTAAAAATAGTTTTTAATAAAATATTTAGTTTGGTTTTCATGGAAGTATTTCCTTTTTATTTTAGAAGAAAAAAACTTTTCAGAAATTATAAAAAATTTAAAAATATTATGTTATTGGCTGATTATATCAAATTTGATCATCAAACTTTTAGTTGCTGTATATTTTATTTTAATTTTTTTTAATTTTATTTTTTAAAATTTGATTTAATTTAATTTTTATATGGTTCTTATTTTAATGACTGTTATTTACTCTTTTTTTTATTTTTAATTTTGGGTCTTATTGTTATTTTTTTTTTTTGAAATAGTTTATTAAATAGATTTATTTTATTTGAAATAGTTTATGAAATAGTATTTTTTTAATTTTTTTATTTATTAGATTTGATTTCTATTATTTTGATTGTTGTTTTTTTTATTTAAAATAATTTATAAAATTATATATTTTTTAATTTTATTCTCATTCAACTTCTTAATTTGTAAGATTCGTTTTTTATTATTTTAATAAATATTAATAATTTATTTTTCAACTCATTTTCTATGATATAATTAAATTTTAAGTGTTTTCTAATTTATTTTTTGTGATATTACTAAATATTAGAAAATAATTTAATTTTTAAAAAATTATTTTTCAAAAAAAATTAGTTTCAGGAAATAAATGGGGATAAATCTTTGTACATTTAAAAAGATTTTAATTTCGACAGCTTTTTCTAATATCCCAATCGGAGATATATTTATTTATTATATTGTTTACTGTAAGGAGCAACGCGTCAGATGCATCTATCCATGACATAAAATTACTCCAATTAAATCTTAAGAGGAGAGAGGAGCTACTAATCAGCCAAAAAAGCTACGTCGCATCTCCCCTCCGTCATTATCCTCCCATCTTATTTTTTTCTTTTTTAATTTTTGTCTTAGTAAAATAAAATAAAAAAATAATAGAAAAAAAGAGCAGAAATTTAACAGGGAGAAAATGAGAGTGCTTTTGTGCGTGTGAAATCAAATCAATCTCTCAATCCATCGAGAAAGAGAGAGAAAGGGTGTCCGTGCGTGAGATTTAGAGAGAGAAAAACCGAAGAAAAAGGAAACCACCGAGACGAGAGAGAGAGAGAGCATTTCTCGAAGTGAAATCTGTGGTTTTGTTTTCAGTTCTGATGTTTGATTAATCAAGAACTAGTATTCTAAATGGAGATGATTTCTAGCCGTTGATGCTGCCTTTTCCAATCTGAGTATCAGATCGATTCTTCTTCTTTTCTTTTTCTTAATTATTTCTGCCAAACGAAGATTTAGCTTGAAATGAACGGAGGCGGCAGTGAGGAAGCTGCGGAGGCGGTGCCGGCAGCGCCGGTGCCGCTTGACTGGAAATTTGCCCAGGTTTTTGGAGAGCGAACGGCTGGTGAAGAAGTACAGGAAGGTACGATACGATCTGTGGTTAGGGTTTTGATTCTGCGTTGTTGGATTATTAATTGTTGATTGTGGATTTAACTGTCCTCTTTTTTGGTGTAATTAGTGTTCGTTTGTTTTTCTATTTTCGTGCGAGATTAATTTGGTTTCAGTTTGATGATTCGAATGTGCGTGTCATTGAATAGTGTCTGATTTGGTGTTTTTTTAGCATTATAAGTGTGGCTTTGAAGCAATGTAGGGCAAGTTTCAGAGCTGTTATGAGCATAATGATTAGTCATTAGGGAGGGATTTGCAGCTAAAATTAGAATGTTGTTGCATGGGGGTGTTACTGGTTTGATGATGGTCAAGCTGTGGTGGTTAACTGCATCGTTGTTGTGGATGATAGTATGGATGGTTAGCTGAATTGCTTAGTGATTGTAATACAAATTGATGATTGTGTGTTATGTTTGCAAACCTGCTACAGAGGGCATGTTGAGTCATGCATTAATCTTATAAACTTAGTTGCATACACGGAGTCTTGCAAGCTAGCAAGTTTGGGGATTTAAGTTATCTTTTGGAATATTTGTGAGAAAAAAAACTTATGGTTATCTTCATAACATTAGTTGGGTTTGATTGCATATCGTTCTGAGAAAGTGAGGATAGAGAAGCCAATAAAATAGAAGTGAACTGGCAATTGGAAGAATAAAATAGTAATTTTTAATGGCATGATACATGATCATTAGAAAACTTGCTGAATTAGTTATCTACAAGGGGTATGTACGGGAATGGATGAAAATAGGATTGGGGCTTGAGTTCAAATGATTTAAATAAACCTGCTAACTCAATATCATCGGTTTAAGAGACTGGACTTTTATTATAACTTTGAAAGTGCTTCTATGTGTTCTAAATTCATGGTTATCAGTCTCAAAATTTGCGGAAGTGTTGTACAGCTCATGAATACCAGGAAAACTGTCTATCCTAGCCAGTATTGTGATAACACATTGGAAAAGGCACTGGTGGGGAGGAGAGAGATTTTGGGGTCAATTCTCATTTTTGATAAATGAAATAGAAGTTTTATGTCAGATGATTTCATTTTAAATGGTCAATGCAAACCTGCTGTTGTGTAAATCTTTTAGATTTGGCTCTGATTCTGCGCCTACTGATTGACCTAGAATTGTAAACACTGAAACAATCATAGCAGAATGACTGAATGTTGTGGGCTTGTAATGGTTTAAGCCAGGACATGCTGTACTGAGCAGTCAGATTAGTGTCCCACTGTTTTGATAGTTGAGGTGGTAGTTAGGCACCAGGATTTTAAGCTTATCTATGAACACTATGCTTAATCGGGTTTTATGTGCTTGTGGTTGGTAATCAAGAACTAATAATTATTCCCCACAACTAAATATCCTTCCCAAGAGGATGAAACACATAAACCAAGTGGAAGTCAATTTTGGAAGACATTTTTATACATGAAACTTGTTTACTTAAAAATTTCCCTCAGAATTATTGCATCTCATCCTCACCTTCTTACTTCTTTTAGTTATGGAATTTTGTAGTCGATATCATATCTGCCATCGAATTTGATAGAACTGGTGACCATCTTGCTACTGGAGATCGTGGAGGTCGAGTGGTTTTATTTGAAAGAACCGACAAGAGAGATGTAAGAAAATATAGGCATATCTTTAAAGAGAATTTCTTTTCTTTTCCTCCCGCTGTAGTGAAATAGCTCTATGACATAAACTTACATTGTTTAGCATGGTGGAAGTCGGAGAGATCTAGAGAGGATGGATTTTCCAATTATCAGGCATCCTGAATTCCGTTACAAAACAGAGTTTCAGAGCCATGAACCTGAGGTACTTAATTTTTCCTTTTCAGGCTTTTTTTTTTCCTCCTAATCACTGGGTAATATTTTTGTTTGGGTATATTTGTTTAATTCTTTCCTGGGTTCAGGATTTGATAAGTATTCATTATTTTCCTCCATCTTAGTTTGATTATCTGAAGAGCTTGGAAATTGAGGAGAAGATCAACAAGATTAGATGGTGCCAAGCAGCTAATGGTGCCCTTTTTCTTCTGTCCACTAATGACAAAACAATCAAATTTTGGAAGGTAGGGTGGAACATTGTTGATTTTTTTTATATTTTTGCTATCAATTTTTAGCTGTACTATAGTAGGTGATTTTTATTCCTCTAGCTTTCTAGGTGGGTTTCATTCAAAGTTTCTAACCATTAGAATTGCTTTTAGCGTAAACTCTTAAGGTTCAGTCTATGTTTTAGTGGTTAAATTTTTTGCATCTTTGATAACTAATAGAACAACTTGACAAGTTGAAGAAATCTTGAAAACAATGGAATTTCCTAATCAGTGGGTGGATCAAATGTGCTTGCTCTAATGGTGGACAGGTCCATGAAAAGAAGGTCAAGAAAATATGTGACATGAATGTTGAACCTGCAAAAGCTGCTGGAAATGGTCCTGTTGTAGGTCCAAGCATACCAACAAGCTCCAAACCATATACTGCCAATGGAGGATGTTTGGATAAACCCTTGGGCTTGAGCAATGACTTTTCTTTCCCACTTGGGGGTGTCCCATCTCTACACTTACCCGTGGTAGTTGTTTTCACTCTAATATACTTGTTTGCTCGTGGAAATCATGATTTTGACAGCTAGAAATGCTTATTATAATATTCTCTACTTTTGTGATCTCTGGTTCTAACACCTCTTTCATTTTTCGTGATCCAGTTGACCAGTAGTGAAATCAGCCTTGTGCCTAGGTGTCGGAGAATATATGCTCATGCTCATGACTATCACATTAACTCCATTTCTAACAACAGGTGCATTCACTTATTTCATAGATGTATAACTCTCATTTTCACATGCCATGTCTTTAACATCTCTTGTCATTTTGATTACTCTTATCATTTCCTTTTAATTGAATTTTTTGATCTTGTAAAGACATGTGATATTGAAGAGCAACGTATATTATGGCACTTCTTCGAAGAAATGATTCTGCATTATTTTGATATTTTGGATAGTTATATTGTTGTCCATAATCAGAGCCGATTTGAAGTGAATGGGGGCCTTAGGCCAAATAGGACCTTTTAAAATATTTAAGAATTTTTTTTTAATGCATGTCTGACAAGTGGGGCCTTGGGAAATCTTCATTTTGTACTTGGGGCATTTTGTTTAGTTGGAGCAATCTTCATTTCGGAAAGCATAATTGAAAAATATATCTTATTGATTTAGTGGGGGCCATGGGCCATTGCCCTAGTGGCTCTTAGCTTAAGCTGATGCTGTCCATAATAGACGTTTTGAAATTTCCCGAATGTTTTCAAGCCTGAAAGCATGCTCTTTAACCATCAAAGTCATAACATTCTACATAATTGGTTATTCCTTTGTTTTCTTTTTTGCAGTGATGGTGAAACTTTTATATCTGCTGACGATCTGCGAATAAATCTTTGGAATTTGGAAATCAGCAATCAGAGTTTCAATATTGTTGATGTAAAGCCTGCAAACATGGAGGATCTGACTGGTTAGAATCACTGTATTTTGTATGAAAATTAAACATCCGAGTATTTATGATGTTATTGGTTTTACATGTTGTCTATGGTGTATTCTGGGCGGGTAGGTCTAGAAATATTCTCTTTGGAGTCTTATTAGCTTTTTATATGATCTTTCCTGTTGTGCAACTGCTGTTGTTTAGTTCTCTTATCCCCCTTTCTGCAAGTATGGGTGGTTTGGTGAGAGGCCAATTCTTCTGCTCTTGTTGTGCTTCTTATCCATATAGTATTTTGGATGATTAAAGCATTGTATTCATCTTGTAGATTTCAATATTGAAATCATGTGAATGTTCTGATTGCTATATCAAATTGTCATGTTATTCACACATTTGAATTTATGTATGCAGAGGTGATAACTTCAGCAGCATTTCATCCTACTCATTGCAATATTCTGGCATATAGTAGTTCAAGGGGCTCAATTCGTTTAGCTGACATGCGACAGTCAGCTCTATGTGATTCTCATAGCAAATTGTAAGTACTCTAGGTTTTTTGTCTGCATAGTTTTCTTTTGTTGAATTTTCATGTATTATCTAACATCATGGAGTTATGGATGTATCATGAGACGTTTTAGATCTCTTTTATTGATTTACTTGTTTGCCTTTTCTTTTGAATATATATGTTATGCTCTCTGGTGGCCCAGGTTTGAGGAGCAAGTGGTGCCTGGTTCAAGGTCCTTCTTCACAGAGATAATTGCCTCAATCTCAGATATTAAGTTTGCCAAGGATGGGAGATATATTCTTAGTCGTGATTACATGACTCTAAAGGTTCTTGTTTTTATGTTCGGTATTTATTTTTAAAATTTAAGCACACTATTTCAATTAGCACTTTGCTGTTTTTTCATAGCATATATTTTACCACCTAGTGCTGGATGATTTTCAAAAAAATCGACTTCTTTAAGTTAATCACTTAATCCAAGCTGCATTCTACAAAACCTAATTGTGTGTTTTTATTCTTAATGCTAATGGTGCATTTGGCATGCGGTTAAAAAAATACAGTTGAACTGACAAAGGAGTGATTTTTATTAGTAAATGTTTAAGGGTGTAAAAGTTAGTTGTATGGCAGTTAGTAGAAAGAAAGAGAAAGGATTAAAATATTGTTAGTAGTAAGAGAAAGATGATGAAAAAACTATTTGAATTTTATTTGGTTATTTGAAAAAGAAGAGAGGGAAAAACATATAATCCTTCGGTTTGGGATTGTTGTTAACCCTCTCAATACCCAACCAGCCCTAAGAGTGAAAAAGTATTGACAGAATAAAAAATCAATAATGATGGCCGCAGGCTAGATGCACAACTTGTTCTCCACAGGCAATTTATTTAAATTTCGTACCTTCCTTCTGCTTTAGTTCTGACCCACTGTGGTGTCTGTTCTCACGAAGTCTGGATTTCTTTGTTTTCAGTTGTGGGACATAAATATGGATTCTGGACCAGTTTCAACCTTCCAAGTTCATGAAAATCTTAGACCCAAGGTGACATGTTCTTCTTGAGTATCCCGTGTGCGATTTTAGATGGCATTTAGTAGAGATCATGAGATACTGATACAATGTGATTGTTTTGCTCTTTGCTATTGATCAGCTTTGTGATCTGTATGAAAACGATTCCATCTTTGACAAATTCGAGTGTTGTCTGAGTGGAGATGGACTTCGAGTGGCAACTGGTTCGTACAGGTGTGCTTCATATATTTGAATGATCCCTTAGTCTTTACCATTTTCCTGGTTAATTGGTTGCTTACACATTGCATGATATACTTTCTTTTACGTTTCAGCAACCTATTTCGTGTGTTTGGTTGTTCTGAAGGAAGCACAGAAGCAACAACATTGGAAGCCAGCAAGAATCCAATGAGGTACATTTGAGAGTGAATTAAGGAGACTTGTGTAACTGACAATACCAGAGGGTTTTGTTTCTCCAAATATTCAAAATTCTGTGTCAAACACTCTTGATGATCCTCCTCTCATATGTTAACTGAAATTGAACATGACCATATTGGTTTTCAGATGACTCTCGCTGGCTAAACTTTTATTTTATGTGGTTAATTTATGTCATGAACTGACAGGAAACAGCTTCAAACCCCGTCAAGGCCTTCTAGATCTCTGGGCACTCTTTCCCAAGGTTTTAGGCGAGGTCTGTATATGTTGGAGGAAGTTTACTTCTTTTCTCCTATTTCTCCTAATAATTTCATGTGGTCTCACTCATCTGACCTAACCCTAGAAAGAAAGTTAATGGATCTCATATTGTTTCCTGAGTTTTAACATCCTTTTTCCTTCATGACTTTAAAAAGGAGCTGATACGTCCGGAGTTGATTCAAATGGAAATGCATTTGATTTCACAATGAAGTTGTTGCATCTAGCGTGGCATCCAACTGAAAACTCACTTGCCTGTGCTGCTTCAAACAGCCTTTACATGTATTATGCATGAGGATGGTCCTGGATCATGTATTTTGGCTGGGCAAAGCTACAGGTGCTGCCTCTTGCAAAGGCTTTGCTGCTGCCTTCTCTCCCAACACATGTGGAAGCTTCACCATTTGATGGAGATTGATGTTGCTGTTGTTCAAGTATCAAGGACGTACTGAGACTTCTGCTCCCAGGCAGGCATGCGTCACTAATTATATTCTTTCACAAGGAGAGATGCAGTTCAATCCTTATATATATAGATGTTTTTTGTTTTGTTTTTTTTTTTTCCTGGTTTAGGTCAAAGGAAATGCAATCTTAAACAAATGTTTCTACATAGTGCTGCAGTGCCGCAAGGTTTTGGACCTATAGGGTCTTTAAATCCCATCTGGGCAAAGGAGCTGTTAGGTTGAATCAATTCTCATTGATAAATTGGGCGTCAGGCTTGTGAAAATTTTGTACCACTAGAACTTAGAACTCCAGGCTTGTGAAAATTCCATCATGATTATTGTTATCCCATAATTCTAACCATTCTTTCTCCTTCACAGAGTTTGCTGATTTTTTTGGTCGTTGCAAAATAGTATTTCGTTGGGGGAGAGGACAAAAGGTCTCGTGCGGATCATTCTCCACTTCGTGGTTCGTTTATGGTCGAGGTCACCCTGCACGTTAAATTCCCACTAACTGAAGCATGACCCCTCTCTTTTCTAGGGTTTCTGAACCGCTTCTTCCTTGCTTGCCTGAAAGATACGTTTCGTAAGCAACGGATCAGGCGTGCTTTGGTTAATTCAGGAAACGAGTCCGTTAGTCAGAAGGACTAAATAATGCTGTTATCGTCGTTATGATTCATTTGTGATTAAGAATCTATGCTGCATGATGCATGCTGTTTTTGTTTTTGTATGGACGGTATTAATTATAACCATTTTCTATCTCGTTACGACAAAGATGATAAATAAGCAAAAATATAAATATATAAAAATAACATTAAGATAACTTTCCTTTTCAATAGTAGAATTCTTCTACATCTGCTCTGAAAGTGAAAGCGTGAGACGCGTTGCTTGGGTTTTTATCGGGCACGAGTCTGGCACTCTCTTTTAGGTGTGAATAAGAAAGTGTCAAAGCTCTACTGTATATAGATATTGCCCTCGCATTTTTCCTTTTCCTTTTCCACTGAAAAATTAAAAAAAAATGTTCATTTATTGAAAACAATGTTAATAGCCTCTAAAATGTGTTTTTCAAACTCAGTATAAATTTAAAAGATTAAAAAAATTAGATTTTTAGTTTACTCAGTATAAATTTAAAAGATTAAAAAAAATTAGATTTTTAGTTTTTTTAATTTTAATGGAGCATTTAAATAGAAAGTTCTGGGTGAATGACGTCATATGCCCTATATTATTATTATTATTATTTTTCTAAATTGAAGGAACAACACCTTGTCCGCTGGAAAGATGAGGCATCATCCATTAATATATTTTCTGATTATTTTTAATGATTAAAAAATCAAAGTACATTTTGGTACTCCTAAAGCCTAATTTTTTCTACATGTTTTCATCTCAAAACATAAAAAATATTAGAAGAATCTCAATAACCCTATATCAATCTCTAAACACCCTTTACTCACTCAAATTATTTTTTAAAAATTTAAAATTTCTTAATTTTTTTTACTTTTTAATTCAGTACATTGAAATAATTAAAAAAACATTAATTTAATAAAAAAAAATATAATTTTTAAACGACGGAATTATCAACACTGATTGTTTTCTATATTTTAAGAGATTAATTTACCCTCGTGAACCTTTCCAAACAATGCCTGCACTTTCTGGGGTCACTTACGTAATTCCCTCCCACCACTTGAAAAATCCAGGTCCCGCACGGACAATTAGGAAAAGGCAGTCCGAGTCCGACTAGGAGAAAGGAAAGAAACTAGGGCACGCAAAAAATCAATTTGGATTCATGAACGGGTATCGACGGTCGTTAGACCGTTTAGACCCTTCTATAAATCCAAAAACCTCTCCATCATTTCAATTCAATTTCTCACCCCCAAACCTCTTCCCTCTTCATTTCACCCTCTCCCCCCTCTTTTTGAACAAATTTATCCTTTATTCCTAGAAATTAAATTAAGAGATGGAGCGGGAAGATCAAGTGTCGATCATCATAGATGATGGCGGAGAAATCCTGGACGCTGGTTCTGAAACCGACTCCTCCTCCTCGTCGTCGTCTTCTGTTCCGAAGCCTGATTGTTTTGATGCATTCACTCGAAATGGAATGATGAGGATCGGAGAAGAAAGCAAGGAACACAGAGTGATAAAGAATCAATTCCTTACAGGAATGAATCAGCTTGCTGAGGACACAAGTGTAGTGACCATACACAAGAATATCTGCTCTACTATGTATATGAAAGCTCGATTCAAAGCTTTCAAGAGCTGTGTAGATGCGGTCCGTGAACGCCGTGGAGATAGAAATGTTAAGCACGGCTGGTATGGTGCTTCAAAACAGGAAATTCTTCATATCATTTCTTTTGGATTTAGTCGTTGCAATGGTCAATCGCATGGCGTTGGTGTTTATTTGTCTACTTCAAAGTTTATCCTTGAAACGTAAGTTCCTTTTCTTTCCTTTTTCTTTTTTTTTTTACTTAGAAATTAAATCAAGTCAAATTACCATATAATTTGTTACTCACAGGTTTCCGTCTACGACTGAGGATGAAAATGGGTTAAGGCATATGATGTTTTGTTATGTTGAGATGGGGAAAATGGAACTGATTCGGGCGGGTTCGAAGCAAATATATCCAAGTTCGGAGGAGTTCGATTCGGGCGTTGACAATCTCGAAGAACCTAGTAGATTGGTTGTGTGGAGTGCTTACATGAATTCTTTTATCCTTCCTCTTTACATTGTAAGTTTTAAGGCACCGTCATTCAGTATTGGTTCCTTAAGAGGGCAGATTAATGAAGTACGAACCGGTGGAGAGAAGTTGAGTATTGCTGTTTTGCTTCCTATGCTGGTGAAGGTTTTTGGTCCTGCCAAGGGGGATATGATTTCCAAAAGCCTTGACGATCATAGGAAATGTAAGATTAACCGAGACCAAATGATCCAGAGTTTGAAACGGATCATTGGGAACGATCGGATGTTGATCTCAGTCATTAAAGCCAGTAGAGGCAACCTTGCGGTGAGAGCACCAAACAGGGAGGGCGGGTCTGGAGGCAACAACTAATACAAGAAGATGGAATTGTTCTAGGATATGATGTTATACTTGATAGTTCTGTAATTAGGGTTTACAATCACTTCATTTTCAAACAAGAAAACAGAACATGAAGAATGTACTTTTTTCTGAAAAGAAGGAAGAGGATCTGTTTCGTTGGGATGGCATTTTATCATCTTTGTGTTCCGAATCCAGACAAAGAAACACCAACTATGAAGCGACTTTCTTAGAAAGAGACAATGATGCGAAATTCATGATCATATATGGGTACGCAGTCCTGAGATTTAATTTTAGAAATTTGAAATAGATATTAGAGTGCAGCACAATGAAAATCTGTTTCAAGACAATATTATTATTAAAATAAAATAAAATAAAATGAGCCACTAAACTAGTTAATTTTGATAAATTAAATTAAATTAGTTTAAGAACTGAAAAATATAAAAGTTATTTTTATATATTAAAACTAAAAAAAATTCAAAAATAATATTTATTAATGATTACTGAAATTTTAATTATATAAATTTAAATAGATCTTGAAAAATAAATTTTAATGAAATTTTTATATATTAATGATTACTGAAATTTTAATTATATAAGTTTAAATATTTTAATTATATAAGTTTAAATAGATTTTAAAAAATAAATTTTTATGAAATTTTTATATGAAAATTTATATGAGATCCATTCAAAACTGATTCAAGAACCTTAAATTAAAAAGTTTATATAGCTTTATTCAAATAAGTTTTGGATCTTAACTCAAAAATAAACTTTTCGAACCTTAAATTAAAAGGTTTATATAGCTTTATTCAAATAAGTTTTGGATCTTAACTCAAAAATAAACTTTTAATTAAGTTCAAACATTAAAAAAAAAATTAAAATATCATTAAAAAACATTAACTCTTCTTTTAAATAAAGAATGAAACATTAATGAATCGTTATCACTTTTAAAAATTATATTTTAGCTTATTAATTTTTTTTATGAAACTAGAAATTTTTTAAAATAAGCTGTTATATCTTTTTAGAAAAAAATATTTCTTAAATAAAAAACTTATAGGTAAAAAAAAATAACAAATTTTATATATTCTTTTAAAAAAAAGATCTTTATCAAATAGAAAATTCATAGATAAAAAAAATAAATAATAAAATTTATATAGACTATTCCAATCTATATTGCAATTCCTTTTTGAATTTTAATTCATTTGAAAATTTATTTCAATATAGAAAAATATATCTAAATTTTTTTAATAAAATTTTAGCTTGATTCAATAATTGAATTTAAAATTATATTTAATAATAAAAAATTAAATAATAAAATATTTTATACTAAAATTTAAATTTAACCTCACTTGAAATTGTATAACAAGGCTGGACAGTAGTACCAGAAAGAGGATTTGTTTCTTTATATTGTTGTTCAAGTGCCAACTTGTCCATGTTAAGTGTATCGTTCTCCCTTTAATTGATGGCCAGTCAACATTAAGCTAAAGATCAAGCGTAATGAATTTCTAGTTTCAAAGGCTCAAGTGGTTTAAATTATATGACATCCCATTTCTTCTTGATGCTGAAGTTTCTCGAGCGGTAATGAATTCCAACCTTTTGGCTCAAACACATGTGCTGCTGCATATCCACCCCTGCTGCTAAATGACTTGTTTCTGAATATGTTGCTTATATACTTCATAGAACAGCTGCTTCTATTTTCTTTCACTGTTCTGCTATTTCAATTTCGTCATTTACTTTATTCAAGTCACTGATGCTATCATAGATCATTGGTGCATTGAGTTTTTCTTTATTCTTTTTGGAAAAGATTCATCTTGGAATGATTTGTGGTGGCAGCAAGGAAGCTGTTTTGGCAGCTCCAATGGGGGCACTGCTGCTACTAGACTGCAAGTTTGCACTAGTATTTGGTTAGCGAACAGTCTGTGAAGAAGTACATGAAGGTACAATCTGTGTTTTTGTTGTTGTTAGTTGATTAACGCTTCTGTTTTCATTCGTGGATACACCTGTTTATTTTGTTCTAGACTAGATTTCAGTCACGTGTCAAACAGAAGAAATACTGATAGATGTGAGGGTAGTGGGGGTTTCATTTGAATTAGAATCAGTGTTTATTTTATTTAGTGTTTCAGTTTGTCAACTCTCAAAGTGCAATTGAAGCAATGTTGGTTAAGTTTTTGAGTCATTATACGGGGGAGATTGCTATTATTGCTTGCTTTACTGGTTTGATGACTTTCTTGCCATGACAGTCAGCTGTTTCATGTTTGATTGGCAATATTATGGGTTCTGGATCATGTTTGCTCTTGCAAAACTGCAATGTGCAGTAAATGGGAAATATGGAGAGTGGATTTGCTAGATCTTTTTGGGGCCTAATCCTACCTCTTCCTACATTTACTGACATATTCTTTACCTAGGGCTATCTCATTACTAAAAGACTAATCTCTTTATCTATTTCCGGATAATAAATCCTTCACTGCATATCTAATTTCTTTACCTTATTATGGGGCATTAGTCTCTTCATCAGAAAATTCATTAACCTAATTATTTGTTTGGGGTTTGAGTTGAAATTATAGTTATTAAATCTGGATCAACCTAGCTGATTGACTCAAAACCCAATCAATTTTATAGTGAAATTGATCTAAATAAAATAAAAAATCATTTAATATAAAAATTTACCTAAACTTGATTGATTCAGACTGACCCAGCTCCACTTAAATGAGACCCAGGTTTTTTTTATTTAAACTTATCTTGAAGGTTCGCATATAGCATGCCATTCTACTCTGACAATAAATACATGTCCGTACTTTACGAAGCGCTTTGCATGTGTCTCAAAACTGTCATCACTCACATGTTACATTGGAAATGATATTTGTTTTCTTTTCTTGCCTTCCCATTCCTTCAACTCCCTCGGAGTGAGTACTATAAAAAAAAATAACTTGAAATATCTTTTTATTTATTTTGGGTAACGTGTCTTAAAAATTATGAACAATGAGTAATTTTTCAAGTACTTCAGGTATTATTAAAAGAATTCAATGCTACTTGAATTATATTATATATTATTATTTTTTTTACTTAATCCAGGCTAGTCAAAACTTTTTCTGAGACTAATTTTAATTAATTATTTGTAATTTCTTTAATATTTAGGTAAAAAATTAATGAGATGGTGATGGCAAATCAGGTTTCCTCCAAGTGTTCTGATTGGATAATATAAACTCGAGTAAAAGAAAAAAAAATCAGACTTGAATAAATGGAAAAAAAATTACGAATAGTTCAGATAATTTCCTAAAATAGCTTAATCTTTTTTTTTACTTGAATTATTCAGATAAAAAGCTTCCCCTTCCATCAGCCGCTATAGGCGCCAAGTCTATTGTATTTTACATGGCCGGCTATCGCCTTTCATCTTCTTCTCTTATGCTTTAATTTAAAAAATGCTAGATAAATATTTTATTTTAAAAAATATTAAAAAAATATTTTAATTTATTATATATATATATATATTATGTTTCAAAAATAATTATTTTTTAATATCGGATATGAAATATTTTTATATAGATTTTTAAATGAGATAAAAAAATTTATTTAAATATTTTTAACTTAAAAATATAACATAATATCTTTTTAATATAAAATTTGAAACTCTTTAATATATATACTTTATATTCACAAGAAATAAATTATTTTTTCAATGTGAGATTTGAAACGTTTTAATATATATATATATATATATATATATATATATTCTATATTCATAAGAAAAAATTATATTTTTTTAATGTGGGATAATTTTTTTAATTTAAATACTTTAACTTAAAAAGATAACATAGTATCTTTTTAATGTATGATAAAATACTTTTTAAAATATTCTTTTAAACTTTATTATCTATAATATAAAATTTTCTAGTTATTTACATGTATGGTCTATATTTATATAAGTTATTTTTTAATTTTTTAATATGAAATATTAAAATTTTAAATATTTTTTTTAAAAAAAATTTCCAGATTAATCCTATTGTTGATAACTACGGTTCAAATGACTTGAATATGTCCTTGCTTAAATCCACAGCTTTAATGTATACAATTGTTTTTTTTTTTTATTTACGTGGGGGTGTCTGAGCCAGCTTGCGCGCACCACGACTAATTCCCACGGCTCACTGAATATCCTACAAACTCAGTAGGCATGTAAGGCACCGTGGAGGTGACAGGCGTGCACGTCAGGACTCGAATTCAGATACAGTGAAAAAAGACAAGCCCCTTTCACCATTAAATCAAGCACTTGAGTGACAGGCATGCACGTCAGGACTCGAATTCAGATGCAATGAAAAAAAACAAACCTCTTTCGTCATTAGATAAAGCACTGAAATACAACGTATACAACTTTGACATTACATGTGGTCTGATATTTGACATGGTTATAAGGATGACCCATTTTGGCTACAAGAACGGACTGGAGGCAGCAGAGGGATTTTGGGTTCAAATCCTGTTGTTGATGGATAAGCACAACAAATGATAATATTGTAAGTTGTCAAGAAATGTGGAAACGTACCTGATGCACTGTAAATTTGGTGCTCTTGGTTCGATGCAGGGATATTTTTTAAAAAATAAAAAATAAAATAAATACTCAACTAATTTACATCAACTTACATGGATTTTCAAGAACATGAAGTAAAGTTTCCAGGATTTCTAGTTTCATTGTAAATGATACTAAAAATAGCCAAGTGGAAAACTGATTTATAAATTGCTTTTGATATATGTATATGGAGGGAGCTTGAGATTGAAGATATCCAAACTCAAGTTATTAAATTTTATGTAGCTTTGTTATTGGACTTTAATTTATATTTTTTTCATTAAATTTTTATTAGTCAAAAAGTTTTAATGAAAATTTGATTTTAATTAGAATTTGACTATTTATTTGTAATTTTTGACATTACAAGGAGTTTATTATAAGTTAAATAAAATATGTAAATTGAAAACTTTCTGACCTCCATTCTTTATCCTTTCCTGCTCAAGTTATTATCTTTTTAGCTTTTTAGTTTTTTCTTTCAAATTTACCAAGCAAGCATTACCAAAGTTAGGTTAAAAGGTATCAATTGAGCTTTTCACAAAATTTAAAACCAAGAAGATCGAAGAAAAATTTAATGTGCTAAATTAAAATGTTAAGGTTAAAAGGTTGCAACTTTGCTAATCTAGATTTTCGTATATTTTTTTTAAACATGTATAAAGCTACAAATGATATTTTAATATGATTTTAGTTGGGTTGAAAACTATATATCTTAAACTTTCTATTCATGTATTATTCAAACAAAAAAGAACAACATGATTGAAGTCATGTTTGAAATCTACTAGTAAATAAAAAGAGTAAAGTTAGAAAACAATTATTTTCCATGCGATTTGTGGATTCTTAAAAGGCTTATCCTAAATGCAGTTATATCACAGAAATAAAAGGATTGATTGATGAGTTGAAGTATTTAAATTGAAAGGACAAAAAGATGGTAAAACTTAGAAAAGAGATGTCGGTGTAGTCCAAAATGAAACATTGTTCAGTAATTGGGTCATATATGAAGTTGTAGATCTCAAATTTAGGTCTACTTTATATGGATGGAAAGGTAAAACATAGGCCTACAACTTTCATGGAGTCTAAGATTTAAAAAGGTAAATAAAAAAAGTAAAGTCAGAAAATAATTGTTTTCCATGCGATTTGTGGATTCTTAAAAGGTTCATCCTAAATGCAGTCCTATCACATAAATGAAAGGATTGATTGATACGTTGAAGTATTGAAATTGAAAGGACAAAGAGATGACCAAACTTAAAAAAGAGATGCTTGTGCGGTCCAAACTGGAACATTGTTCGGTAATTGAGTTATTTCTTGGATTTAGGTCTATTTTATATGGATGGAAAG
>NW_011500445.1:94132-96958 GCF_000495115.2 Populus euphratica | reverse complement strand
AAGGTTACACTAATAGTGTAAGAATAAGTATAGTATAAACTCAATATGGACCTTAATGTTTGAAACTAACATGTTTTGTATTTGTTATCTTGTTCACTTTTAATAATTTGCTTGTTAAATAGTTAATCTAGATGTATATTGTATAACACTTGGTATAACAAATACTTGACACTTTCATAGTCTAACTGTATGGTATAATCTACATATGTGCTATAAAAGAAACTTGATTTGTTATTAACATAAGTTATAATAATAAATGTCTTACAATATTTACAAGTATTAACATTATTCGAATAAGATAACTAATGTAATCATGTTAACAATTTATAATTCAATTAGAATCTTCTTTGTGTGTGGTTTCCAGTTGAATAATAAGAGTTTATGCTATACTTATTTGAAATATCATTAGTGGATCCTTTAACCTTGACATTTGTTGTTATCATTGTTTAATCCTCACATTAATCTTCCATCTCAAAGTTCTCATCAACTTCTTCTTCAATTATTACTATTACTATTACTATTACTATTATTCTTGTTGTTGTTGTTATTGTTGTTATTTATAATTTATATAATTAACCTCCTTGTAGTTTGATCCCGGTCTTGCCGGGTTATTTATTACATTGACACTACTGCACTTGAGAGAAGACATTAATCTTTTTATCATGTCATTTTGCAAATTCTTTACGTAGCAACAATCCTTATTATTCAAGGACATAAAAGGTAGTTTTGGGCTTTATTTTTTTAATATATAATTTTACACCAACAAGCATAACTTTCAATTTGATTGTTGGATCGAATTGAAATTTTACCAAAAAATTCAAGAGGCTTTGTTTTCTATAAGGTTAAAATTCAAGAGGTCTTCGTTTTCTATAGTATTAAATTTTCATAGGAATCAAAGTTCAAGAAGGCCTTATGATAAAGCCTAGAAATTGTTATGTGAGAGTTGTATTATTTTCTTAGTTGATTTATGATTATTTTTTATATTTTATTTAGAATTTTTATTTTTATTTTTTTAGTATTGTTTAGGATGTTTACTTATTATAAATAGGGTTATTTAACTTATATTTAGGGTTTTTTTATAAATAAAAAAACTTGGATTATTTCATAATAATATTTTGCGTGTCGAAGTCACTCAATTTTTTTGTTCTTCATCAAGCTCTTCAGGACTTATCAAAAATTAACTATCTTTATCGCATTCATCTTTATATTTTCAATTATTGATTCGTTATAATCAAATGGCTAAAGATTTTCATCCAATAACTTTGGTTTCTTGATTTAAGTAATCATTGAGTGAAGATTTTTTTCAATCTAATTTTAACTTTCTAGGGTTATTTCTATCTTGTGTTATGGATTCTAGGGTTTTTATCCTCTAGATTTGTATCATTTTTAACTTCAAATATTTCTTTGTTCCATATTAGCTTTGGTATCAAAGCACAATTCTTTTAATTTTTCTCATAATGAAATGATTTATGGTTTTGATCCATAGTTATCAGACCTGACTTGGTAGTTAACCTGGTAAAATGATCGGGTCACGGGTCTTGTGGGTTGACCTGGGTAAACCCGGATCAAGAACAAAAACACACATTAATATGGTTTTTTTGACATAAAATATCACATTAATATATATATGCTAGCATAATTAATAAGAAAATATCACATTAACATATATACTATCATAATTAATTAGCATCAATAGATTAGAAGGTGCATTTATCTTCAAATAAACAAACATTTAACATAATTTAAAGATAAGAATAATAAATTAACAAGTTATTCTAGAGATATATAATTTAACATAATTAATATAAGGTGACAACATTCAAACTCTAGTTTGCATTAGAATCCATAAATCAACATTTTAACTCCATTTTGCATTAGAATCCATAAATCAACATCTTCAACTGCATAAAGAAAACAAAAGATTTTAGAATATATTGAACACTTAACACTAATATAATTAAAAAAAATGGTAAAGTACAAAACCTCATTGGAATAACTACACTTTTTTTACAAATAACCACACTTTTTCTACACAACATCTTTACTTTGGTTGAATATAAGCATTGAGTTCTTCAGTATCCAAAAAAGCAAAATTTGAATCAAATACCAATGGAATTGAGCCAACCTCATTGCAACATCATCATGCTCTTGTGTATCTTCATCATCACAGTCATCTTCAATCTCATTTATATTTATCAAATCTACAATTGAAACATACTTAATCAATAAACATTATAGTCATGACACAAAATGAAAGATCAAATCTTCAATTACTTTCATTTAAAGTATCTTGAATAGTTATGGTTGATAAATCATGACGAAAGATCTCTACTTCTTTAGCTGTTAAAGATGATGGATCATCTTTTACTATCCAATTTTCAATGTCACAAAATATCTCAAAATTAATTGGATCATAATTCCTTCCTTTCCAATAATTTCTACAAAATCAAAGTTAAGGTACACAATATAAGTATCAATGATGCTATGTAATAATATAAATAACTTTTTAAGAATTAGAGAAAAGAAAATACTTTTGTTTTAATCTCAGATTATAGTGGACATAAACTAGATCATTAAGTCTCTGATGCTCCAATCGATTTCTTTTCTTAGAGTGGATGTGCTCAAAAATACTCCAATTCCTTTCGCATCCTGAAGAACTACAAGTTTGACTTAAAACTCGTATAGCTAGCTTTTGAAGATTTGGAGCACAAGTTCCATATAACACCCACCATTCATCTATATATAAAATTAATAAGTTATATTATATCAAGATAATATTTTTAAATTACATTGAATATGAAAATAATAATATACCTGGAGGTAAAA
>NW_011500445.1:93583-93780 GCF_000495115.2 Populus euphratica | reverse complement strand
TACCAGCCCCCATATGCACAAAATTTTCAGGCCTAACGAAAAAAACAACCTCTCTAAATAATTTATGCAACAACACAGCAGTCTTTGAGGCCTCTGATGCATCCACTGTTTTAAAAAAAATAGTTCCTTTAAGGTAATTGACATGACAAAAAGATTGATGTCTTCTCCCAAGTGAAGGAGTGTCGAAGTAATAAATA
>NW_011500445.1:56813-91836 GCF_000495115.2 Populus euphratica | reverse complement strand
AAATTAAAGGTATCTTGTATTATTAGATATATTATTATAAAACATGCTTTAGTTAAGGAGTTATTGATACTTCAAGTGCAAAATGATGATATAAAACCTTGATAAAAATGCACTTTTAAGTACTAATCAGCAATATACTAAGAAATTAATTAAATTTCTCCTCTTTTGATCTGTCCATCCATCAGCCATTAATGTGCAACTAGTTTTCTTCCAAGTTTCTCGATAACTCTCAATAAAAATCTTCACTTCATCAACCGTCTTTGCTGGTAATAACCACAAAGAGCATGGAAATTTGGTCCTTTTTAACCAGGACCCATGGCTGTTATACCATCTATAACATGCTAATAGTAAACAAAGTTTGCAACATTGAATGGCACACATGCATCAATTATCCATTTTGTTATAGCAAGATCACATCGTTCGATAGCTTCTTCATTTTTCCAACAACTTTGGAAAGACTTTTGAGCACCATGAGTTGTTCTTGGAATAAAATATACCCCTAATGTTCTATTTTCTTTATGTTTTCCACAACTTGCAGATGATTGTTTAGCAGCACCAGTGATTTTACTCTTTCCTTTATTGGCAACCTTCGGTGGTAACATTAGCTTCTTACCATCAGCTTCAACATCATCATCGTCATTATCATCATCATCGCCTTTACAATCATCTTATAATTGTCTAATCATCCTCTCCTCATGCTCTCTTTGTTTAACGCTATATGGATTGAAATTTGCTTCCATTTCTTTAGCTCTTTTTTTTCTTTTCAACATTCCCCTGAAGATTCAGAAGCATTTGATGACGAACATCTGGAGGACATTTACGGCATTGTTCCACTTCTCCTTTAGTTCCAGCTAAATTTTGCTTGAATTGATTAATGCCTCCACCCGCAAAAACTTTTTCACAATATAAGCACACTAATTTGGTTTTCTTACATCCCACACTGAGTTGAGGAGCTTCTCTGCAATGACCCCATGCCAAATCTGTTTTTCCTCTTATACCACTTGATGTTGATATGGAAATTGAAGGTTCAGATGATTGAGTAGTTGAAGGAGTGCTATTTGAAGTGCTACCATGTTGAGAAGCCATTTTACAAATCTATAGTAAATCAAATCAAACTAACATGATGAATAAAAAGGTTGCATATATTAGAAGTGGTACTAGCAGTATGCAATGCATATGAAAAAACTTGAATTAGTAATGTGACAACATATTTCAGAAGAAAGAATGCATTAATTATGTTCAACTCATAATTCAGATTTAAGGATATAATAGTTCCAGAACAATTAATCTATCACATGATGAATAGCTAGACACACCAAACATTATTGATGAACAATAATTTAGAACAAGAACTAGAAATAATTATTCAATATGGTGTTAGATCAAGAAGTGTTATGTCCAGACCATATTATTATGATTAATTGGCTAATCAATAATCATATCATAAAAGACAAAAACCAAATCAACATGAATGAGAAATAGTGAGCACAATTGTTTTGCAAAGAAACAAGAGCTTACTGTGCTGGCTCTGGCTTACTCTCTCAAGTCTCAAGAACTATGAAAGGCAAATAATTAGCATATGCTTTCAGCCACCAAACAGACTTAGAATAATTAATTTATGAAATTAAATGATAAAGAATTAATTAAGTCAATTAATCTATTGCCAAAATAAGCCAACATTCATGTGCATTCATGTTTGAAGGTTAAGTTTATGATTTAAATAAAACAAATCAAATCAAAATAACGGAAGATATATAGAACTAAGTGCAGATAACAGGTAGTAATAATATTAGTTTAATGATCTTTCTCTATAATAATTAACTCAATTTAGCAGCTGTAATATTGTAAAAAGATGAAGAACCTGGCTTATAACAGTGAAATTTGGCTTCTCTTTCGTTTCGGACAACTGGTGCAGATTACAGTTTTTACAAGACCATGACAAGATCCAATAAGTAGAGGGGCTAGAATATTCAAAGAAAAAAAAGAGAGAAATCCAGCAGAGCAACCAATAAAAGATACAAGCAGAAGAATATAATTTGATTGTTCGAACTGCAAAGAAAGAAATTAGGGTAAAAATTTAGCTTTCCTTTTGCTTTCCTAATTTTCCCGAGATAAGTTAGTATATATAGTTCGGGTCTCACCCGGGTCAGTCCGGGTCACCCGGGTCAGGTCGGGTTTGGCCAGTTTTTTCCTTGCACCGGTCTTTTGTGTTGCCCGGACCAGTCTAGGCCTCGAGTCGACCTGTCGGGCCGATCCGGGTTTAATAACACTGGTTTGATCATATTTCAAACATTCAATCCATTTCCTAAACCTTAAATCTACGGGAGCTCTCATCACATCAATATATGATAAAAAAAAAAGAGTTTATTTCATCTCTTTTTCTATTTACAATAAAAAGAAAAAAAATACAAGGTTAACGTGACCTAACAAACCTAGCTAAACACACATTTAAATAATTTTTTCCTAAAAAACCCTAGCCTGGTCTTTTTCTTCACCTTCACCATTGTCACCACAAACACCATATTTGCTGCAACAACTAGCTTCAATAGTTATCTATAACACTCCTAAATTCTCTCGTGGTAGCTATTGCATCATCCTAAATCAGGCTACCATGCATATCTAACACATCAACAATAGTTATTGGCCACCCATCCATCATAAACAACAACAACCAACCACTCGACTCATTAGAATCGGCACCCAACTAACAACCCTTAAAACCATTACAATACTTATCTATAATTGCCCAAAAACATATAACTAACCATTCACACACCACCTCAAGTCGCATCCCCCATTACCATATTAAACACATTAGTCATTGTCGAACCCACCCGCCATCATAGTGACCCCACAACAACAAAAAAACCCATTGTGTCTCTCATGGTAACAGATCATCACCAGAACACTCAGTTTAATAAATCCCACCACTGCCCAACAACTTATTCTTAGCAGTCATCACCACCCATACGCTGGAGGATTTCACAAGGCATAACTAGTAGCAGAATCTCGAGTTATCATTGGTTCAATGTTCATATAAAAAGCAAGGAATTGAACATTGAGTTTTCTGTAAAATTCCCATCTTTATATTTTTATTTCCTAGTCTTTTTTACTTTTATTTATGTTATATTGATTTTTTTTAAAAAAAAGGAGTAAAAAGTGACTATAAAAAAAAGTCAAGAAAAAAAGTCTAAAGTAAAAAAATATGACATTTACAAGTTAGTTGATACACTACATTAATGATACTGCATCAATAAAAACAATCTCAATGGTGTATCATCATTATCAAGCAAATTAATGATATTTATAAGTCATTTGGTACACTACATTAGCAATATTACATCATTAATGATGATATAGGTTGTTTATTGCTATTGTCAAGCAATCTGATCAATAAATTATCATACCTTTCAATACATTGAATTTTATTGTTTTGGTATTGCACTTGTTATTCAAAATTGTCATTGATAATACCTTTTATGCATAGAAAAAAAAATCTCATTTGGCATTTTATCTGTTAATTTTTGCTTATCAACCTTTTTTATCATTGATATCTAACATCTAATCCTCTTATTAATTATGAGCTCATGCTTGTAACATTGTGTTTGATTAATCTCTTATACTTAAAGGTCTAGCAAAATATATTTAAAATCTTATTGGTGTATTTTTTTTCTTGATTGATCTCTGCGTTAATAAGAAAAAATAGTATTAACCTTATATTTGTATTGTGATTTTATTTGCAAGAATAATTTATGATCTTGATTTTATCTCACACATATTGTTACATGCAACGACATCATAATCATCTAATATATAAGAAGAGGAACTTAATATAAGAAGTCCAAATAAGTTTGAAAAGAAGACTAATGAAGAATATAGTGAGCCTATTATAGTGGTAAAGGAAGTAGTTTTAGAAAACTTTTCAATGGAATCATATGAAGAGGTAAATATGGTTTTAGAAGAGTCTCATGATATAAGTCCTTCTAAACTACTTGATTCCTCAACCTTATACTTGATATCTAACACGTCATTTGTTTAGAGTAACATATTAGCTCTTTGATCTTTTGCTCTTGACATGTAATGAGAAAGATAAAGATAATCTTTTTTTTAATCAAATGTAAGAAAATTTAATTTTATGATAAAGATAATCTTAATTTACTAGGTTGTGTCCAAACTATATATACTTAGGCTTCAAATAATGTTTATTCCACTCCACATCCTCTATCATATAGTATTCATAGTTACAAACCTAAAAATCTTATTGATCTTCTTTCTATGTCTCTTTATATTAAAATGTCTAATTTAGCTGAGTCTTTTACATATAGAGTTCATAATTTGCATGTTGAGATTATTGAACAACTTTAAGTAAGTAATGGATAATACAAATTTCAATCTAGTTTACATAAATATCATGATATACTTAATGTTAAAGATTAATTCATAATATATATTAGACCTGAACAATATCTTTTGAAATCCAATAAAAAACTATAAATGAGTAATATTAGAACATTCAAAGTGTTATGTCAATAAATTTCCATTAAACATCGATATTTGCTTTATTTTTTATATGAAAGACCTCGTTGAATATAAAACACAACAACATATCCATGATGATTCTTTTGAAACAACTGTCCCATTTTTCTTATATTTAACATGAAAAAATATTAACGTTATTTTGAATGCATAAGCTGTTTTTACTAAGGATGATGAGATTCAGTTAATCTCATTTCATAAGTTAGATAATCATATTTAGACTATACTTAGATTATTCGAGAGATATCATAACAACTTGATCATGATCTTTAGGATCATTATCTGATTCACCTTGAACTACACTCGACGATGTCGAGTTTCTCTAATCTTAGGAGAGTTTGTAGGGACACCATATCCATGGAATAAATTTTGCATGTATATGGATAAATGTGATGAAGGATAGCCTAACTCATTGTTCTTTAGATTGAGAGATTAGGCACACCCAAACCCGAGTTATTGAGTTTTATTTAGCTTTATTATTGAACTATAATTTATATTCTTCTAGTGGACTTTTATTAGTTAATAAGTTTTAAGTGCAAATTTGATTATGATTAAGGTTTATTTTTTACATTACAAGGAGTTTATGATTAATTGAATTAAATTTATAGAGTTTCAAATTTTTGAATCCTTATTCTTTCTCTTCTTCAAATCCTTTCTTCTCTTCTTCAGCTCATGTTCTTCTCTTTTTGGCTTTTTAGTTTTTTATTTTTCTTTTAGCTTTAAATCTTTCTTATGTTGTTGGATTTAATAGAACCAATAACCACCTTACTACTAGAGATCATAAGGGGAGGATGGTTTTAATTAATGAACTCACACAAAATGTGCAATTATGGATGCATATGTTTGTTTGCATACTTTCAAAATTGATTTTATTTGTTCTACACTTATTATTTACTACAATGTATCTATAATAAATAAACTTGTAATGTTTAGTGGTGTGAAAATCATAAATTAGAAAGGATGGGCTACCCATGATAAAATTCTACTTCATAAGTTCTGCTACAAAATAGAGTTTCAGAGCTATGAACCTAAGGAATCTGGATTTCCTTTCCAATTATTTTTTTAGGTATTTATTTAGTATTTCTTTTATTAACAATTTTGGCTAGATTGTAATGATTAGTTCTAACCCCTTCTAATTTTCTAGACATTTGTTTTTACAAGTGGAATCATTTTTAGTATATCTTTTTGTGAATGGAGTTTTTTTTACCTTAGCATAATTAAAAAGAAAAAGAGAAATAACACATTTCTAAAAATATTTAAAGTAATAGCACAATTTGACGAGTTGCATTTCACATCTGTGACTTTAAGTATAGTTGAGGATTAAGACTCCCTTAAAAAATGCTTCCAAACCAATTTCTCCAGCTTTCTAACTCCTTACCAGCAAAAAAAAAAAAATCAAACCAAACTAGCTTTACAATTCAGAACCCAACTTTACAATTCAAAAACTCAATTCACAATCCATGTCCCCAGCATAATTAAAAGATTAACACATTTTACAATTCATCAAAACTAACAATTCATAATTAAACATAATGACTCAAACAACATTTTATTAAATTAAAATCATAATTTTTATAACATTAAATTATATAATATAACTATATCTAAAAATTGCCCTAACTTATAAATAATCCTAAATTGCTCGTGGACTAGTATGAATCACCACCCTCAACTTAAGGACGAGCCTATAGTGCCCATGTAGAGGTCAACACCAAAACCTCTTTAGTTCATAAATGGGTTTGGGATGCTTGTGGATGAACAAACATCCCCAACTATATATTCTCTTTCACAATAAGTGATTTTATCTTTTGCTAATACCATTTCAAGACGCGTAACCTTCTCAAACTCCTAAAGTTTCACCATAGCACAATTCAAATGTAGTGTTGGCCAAGACTCGTCCTATGATACCAAACCATATTTAAATTTTATCGATAAATTAGTGCAACTTGCATTACATTAAATTTAATAGATTTGGGTTTAGGTTTATTATCTTCATGCTCTTTGACATGGATTTTTTGAGATAGTAATAATAAAACAACTACAAATATTATAGGTTTGTTATGGTCTAAGCTAAGACATGCAAGGGTGAGCAATCATATTATTTGTTCATTGTTTTGATCAATAAAGTGCCTTATAGGATTCTTGAGTTTCCATGATTATTAGGCAAAAAATATATAACAAATTTGTTAATACAATATATAGTTAAAACTAGTCAGTTGCTCATGTATAATCGCATGAAACTTTCTTTTCATTAATGTTATTAATTCATTCAAGCTTGGTGAATTAACAAGGTGATTTGTAGACATGGTTTCTAGACCAAGTCTAGTTTCAAAGTAAACATACTGAGAGTTAACCTAGTATGACGTGGTCGATTTGATGAGCATATTCACAACTTAGTCAATGCAACAAAAACTCGATTTGACTTGTTAAAAAGAAAAAGAAAAAGAAAAATGATGTCGATTTAATATTTTTTTAATAAAAATATTGAAATAATGATGTTTTAGATTGATATAGGTCAAATCAGTTAACTCATCCAACTCATGACCTAGGTTACAATTCTAGTCAGGTTTAATAACCTTGCTTTCTAGAATCCTTTTTTTATTTCATTTGATATAGGTCAAATCAGTTAACTCATCCAACTCATGACCTAGGTTACAATTCTAGTCAGGTTTAATAACCTTGTTTTCTAGAATCCTTTTTTTATTTCATTAAGTGATTATAAAAATAGATATTTGTAGGAAAGGTTATAAATAAAACTATTGAGGAGAAATGTATTTTTTTCATTAAAATTGTCCTTTTTTATTCATGTAATTGTATGTTGTTTAGACTACAAAAATTATTTTTTTATTAGCAGAATAGTTCATTGAATAAAAAGCACTAACAATCAGAAATTTGTTTTTTTTTAAAAAAAATATAACAATTTGAAATATAAAAGAAAAGGCCTATATTTTTAATAAAAAAACTAAATTTTCCTATTCACTTATTTTTTTAATTGTTAATGAAAACATGGTTTTTTAGGAGCATTTTTTTAAGCAATAATTCATTGTAATTATGAAAGTAAAATTTAATTAAAAAACATCATGAATCAATTATTTTCCTACAACTATCTTAAACTATCTTAAAAGAATGATAACAATAACATTCAAGAAATTAAGAAATTTTTTATTATAGTAAATTACTTTTAAAACTCTACATATCAATCTAATACATAACTACATACCTATCTAATACATAATTATTTATAATATAATTGATAATATCCTTGTAAAAATTCCTAATCTTTTTTAAAAAATAACATTATAATTTTTTTACGAGAAGCACTATATACCAACCCAAACTTTTAAGTATAATTTTTACATTTTCAATTGTCATGTACATTACACATACATATACGCAATCTCATATTCACCATTTCCTCAATTTCAATGACACAAAATAATGGTATTTAATTTTTAAATATAGAGTTATAAAATTACAACAACTTCTACAAAACATATACTCATATTCCTATAATCAAGATATGATTATAGTCATCTTTTCTTTTTATTATTATACAACTCCTATGTTATTTCTAGCTTATTTATATATACTAATTTATTCTATAACATTATCTAATTTTACAAGATCTCTTCTAAAATAAAATAATTAAAGAAGACTTGAAATAGTATTTTGAGATATCTTAGATGAATGAAAAATATCTATACAATAGATAATAATATATAATAAAATTTTAAATATATGAGTAGTTT
Source organism: Populus euphratica (assembly GCF_000495115.2). Lineage (NCBI taxonomy): Eukaryota > Viridiplantae > Streptophyta > Magnoliopsida > Malpighiales > Salicaceae > Populus > Populus euphratica. The sequence continues at coordinate 83,551 of NW_011500445.1, read as the reverse complement.
CTTTTAACTAATCATTTTACCAAATTCTAAAAATAACATATCATTAAGTATCTTTTCATTAAATTTTCTATCTATATCATGATTCCCATTTATTTTATTCATTTTATGGATTAATGAGTCTCCCTTGTTAATTAGACTTGTGCTGCCATTTTTTCATCTATAGAAATATATATCATATTTCTTTTTACTTGTACATTTAAACCATATCATGTTTCAATTCATGATATATATATTCCATATCATTTTTCTTTTTAATATTCCTACATCGTACTTAATTTTTGGATTTATTTATCTTTTATCTTACCCTCAGTCCATAATTTCATTAAGTTTTGGATTCATCAATCCATTTAATTTGTCTTAGTATTCGTAATTAAAAACTTTGGTTCATTAACCATGTTGATTCATTTCAAACACTTCATTTTATTTTTTTGTTTAACTACTCACTTTAGTTCATCTCAACCCGCATTCTACCATTTTGATCAACTAATTTCTAGTTAAATTATCTCAAATATTTTTTATATCTCATTTGGGCTATGCGACCCATTATTTGATTTATTTACATATTCATCACATTTCCTTTTCAAACATTTATTTTGTCATTTTGACCAATCATTTGTCCATTTACTTGAGCATTTATTTTATCCATGTAAAATTTATACCTTTTATGCTTTTCTTGAATTTATTTCATACTAGCTCTAGACATCTATAATCTATTCCAACTTAGCACATTCTATGCCATTTTTTACTTTCCAAGTATAAATTTATTTCATTTTGGTCAAATGTCATTTCCATTGCTTATTTATATATTTTCATTCTCAAAATGTTTCCCTAGTTAATACACATCTCAACCACAACACAATTAGATTTTCACATTCCTATATTTTCCAAAACTTGTGCACCAATATCTAATTATGCTATAAATCAAGTTTCATCCCTCTTATAATAATTTACTTTATATATATATATATATATGTATGTATGTATGTATGTATGTATATAAAAAAAAACATAATTAAACCAAAATTCGAAAATTTTCATTTTTATAATTATTTAATTTAAACCATACTTAGAAAAACTCAAGAGGAGCATTTAAAATTTTTCAATCAAATTTAAACATCTTTAACATTATTAAAAACAACAATTTCATACATTTTCTTTAATTTCCATTCATTTCTTCTTACTTAATTAGCCAAAAAAACATATAATCAAAATAACCTATTTTACATAAATCTCAATTAAGCTCAAACACAATTCAGTGATATTATAAAGCATACAAATCTCAATATAATTTATTCACTTAAAGTATCATTAAATTTCTTAACATAAATATGTTTTATAATAACAAGTATGGTAATATAAGATATCTTTAATTTATTATAAATGCTTATTTTAAATGTAGGCATATCTCACAATTTAAATAATTGATTAATGTGTTTAATTATTAAAATTGAGAAAATAAAGAAAGGGTAAAGTTTAAAGAAGAAATGCTGGTTCAATTCAAACTAGAACATCATTCGGTTATTGGATCATAACTGGAGCTCTAGAACATGTACTTAGGTTTGGATTATATGGATGGAAAGCTAAGATATAAGCTTAAAACTCTCATGAGAGTCCAATATTCAAAAATATCTTTTTCAAGTTTAAATTGTAGCAACAAAAGAGAAGTCAAAATCTGCCTTATAGTCTAAACACTATTCAATGTTCAGCCCATATCTCGAGTTCTAGAAGTCCAAATGAGCTCATTCTTGTCTTGTTAAAAAGTTGAGATAAATGCCTAAAATTTTCATGAGACTATTTGTTCAAATTCTAATGTTAACAATAATGTTTTGTTCAAACAAGAAGATAATCGTTATCACCAAGTCAAGAGATGGCCACCCACTCAATAATTAGTTATCAAATCAATAGTTCTTAATTTTAACCTATAAAAAGAGGCATTTGCCATACATTAAGACATTTTAGTTTTCATATCAAGATCTTACTCTTGCTCTCTTTCTTTGTATTTTGTAACATTCAAGTTTTATTTCATGTTATATTAATCTCTTATTTATACTTTTTATTTTCTTTTCTTTACTTAGTTAATGTATATCATTATTATGTTTTTATTTTGTTTATTTATGTTTCTCATCTTCATTATGTTTAACTAAATATATTTTTTCAAAGTGAAAAGGTTACACTAATGGTGTAAGAATAAGTATAATATAAACTCAACATGGATTTTAATGTTTGATACTAACATATTTTGCATTTGTTATCTTACTTACTCTTAATACATTATATGTTAAATTGTTAATCTAGATTTGTGTTGTACAACTCATGGTACAACAAATACTTGATCCTTTCATAACCAATTGTATGACATAACCAAGCAAATCTTGGTTCAAATAAGTGCTCCAAATTTGTCCCAAAAATCAATTCTATTCCAATTCTAGAAAAGAATATCATATGATTTATTTCAAGCCCAAACTTGCCTTATGTTGTGTGCAAACTTCAACCATTAAACACTCAAGGTTTCAATGTCAATCTTAGCCCAAATAATAAGTACATTTGTATACTTATTTGATGCTCAAATTCAGCCCAAAAATCAGCCCCAAATCAGCCCTAAATCAACCCCAAATCAACCTTCAAATCAACCCAAACACAATCCATGATCTTACATGTCCACACAACAAATAACAATTGATTTATTTTGGGCAATCCATTGATCCAAGAAGGCAAGCACATGGATGGAAAGCTGGAGGGGATATTTTAACATTATTTTGGGTCAAAAAGAAGAAGGAGACACCTCATAAATGAGGAAGAAAAACGTGCACCAAAGTAGTTGTAAAGCTGTCTTGATTTGATTTTTCAGAACACCTTTCGGTGTTTTGCCCATAACTTTTGACTCAGGTGTCCAAATGAGCTGTTCTTTAATGATCTGGAAAGGTGACAGAATTGCCTATAAATATGTCTCTAATAGACTTCTCCAAAAAAAGCTTCTAAGAGGGTCGAATTGCTGTCCAAAGTTAGAGTCAGATTTGTGTCCGAATTTTTTCTGAAATTGTATTGTGTTCTTCTTTATAGATTTCGGTTCTTTAGTTTGTAAAACTTATTTTTTCAGTTGGATTCAAGTTCTTTCATGTTTATTGAAGTGTTCTTATATATAATCATGGTTGGCTAAACTCTTTCTTGGATCCAAATCAAGGATAATGGTGATTGAGGTGAGTTCTTTAGGATATGAATGAATCTTAATGTTTATCTTCTTATTTTCTTCATGAATGATTTATTATTGTAAAGAAATTTTAGAAATCATTTAGGTAATGTTATAATCTTGAATTTTTATGCACAAACTTTAGTTTTGGTATAGAGATTGCTTGATTCAATGTCTTACTTAATATGAAAGTACTTGTTCATTCTTAAGCAATAATCAATTTTCATCCTTTTAAATTTCATTGTAATATCTTCTGATCTAATATCATCATCGTTGATATTAGGTTGAGTTATCTTATATATGTTGAAGAAATCACCAATACATCACCATTAAAATTGATTTGGACCAAGACTTACTTTTCTTGTCATTTAAAATCTATTTACATTTTTTTTTTTATCTTTGAAAACAAATCCATCAATTATTTTCAACCAAGTTATTGTTAATTTAATTTCTCTTGAGTTTTTTTTTGTTACTTAGCTTAATTTCCAGATCTAGCTCTCTGTGGATATGACCTCGATCTTACCGAGTTAATTGCTACATCGCACACTCGTGCACTTGCGAGTTAAAACAAGCCGATCATAAAAAGCGGTCAAGCATTGGTTCTTTCAGTTTTCCATGATAACTAATATTTATGTATATATTTGTTCAATTCCTTGTTCCTTTTCTTTTCTTTGTATCTCTTTTCCACTTCTCATCTAAAAAATGGACATAAATCTTGAAAAATTAAAAAAAAAATTTCCTACTTTTTTGAAAAATTAAAAAAATATTTTCCTACTTTTCCTTAGAATATGATTACAAAATTTTACCGTGCTGAGTGTGAAAGATTGAGGTTGTTAATGAACCATGGAATTCCTAAAGATATTAATTGGATGATTAAAGCAAATGTCTGATTATCAAGTGAGTCTTCCAATTCTTTTATTTCATAGATGTTTGGGATAGGTAAAAGCACTTGTGCAAAGAAATGTTATGTAAAATGACTGAAAGTCTATCATCGATGTATCAAGATGTACTTGTAATGTACAGTATTGTTCTTTAGGAATGATATCTATAAATTATTAAGATAAAATATAATTCATTAAAGATGGCCTGAATAAGAAGTCTTTAGATAATCTTCTATTAATTCTTGAAATGCATCCTAGTGGAAATATACATTGTGTAATTTATGGTTTATAACTCTATTTTCATAAAGATTATGATCGACTTAGTCTTGGGAATCTGACTAAAAAAAACTGGATAAGAAGCTTATCCCTAACCCATTAAAGGTATTTTAGCTATTCTTGGACGTAAAACCAAGGGAAGATGTGAGTTATAATCACAACTACTTATACATACACATGTTCTCTAGAGAGACAGAGAAAGGGAGACTCTAGCTAGCCTACATATAAGTGATATGATTGCATTTTCCATTTTCTATATACAAAAACATCTTTTCCTTCCTTTTATTTCTACTCAACTCATACATTTAATTGATATAGAAGTGTGTAGAAATGACAGGTTCTTTAAATCATCAAATAAAAAATTTATGCTTTTAGTGGATCTAGTCTTAAGAAAGAAAAAAAGTTTTTAGAATCAATAAATCATCTTGGTCGGGTACTAGCTGAGAGAAAGAATTATTTAGTGTATGAGGAAGACAACCTTGAGTTAATGGGTAGTATGTCAACAATTATATTTTTAGGAGATAGTCAAATTTTAAGTATCATTCTAAAAGTTTTAGCTAAAGTGGATATCATTGAAAAAATAATTGGAGAGGAACTACAGGTCTCCACAATGTCTAAATGAATGAATACAATGTTTGATCATATTGACGCCTTCATTGCCTTACCATGTGGTCTGAGCAATAGAAGAGATATTTCATATTCCCTCTTGGGCCCAACTAAACATTCACCAGAAACCTATATGTTTGCTCAATGTTAATAGTTTTTATGATAATTTGTTATCTTTTTTTGATCATGCTGTGGAACAGAAATTTCTAACATCTTCGGTATGACAAATCATAATCTTTGTTGCTACTACTAAATAATTAATTGATCAATTAGAATCTTTCATCCCTATAATTGATTCCTCCATAAGTTGAATAGACTGGTTAAATAAGGAAAGTTGTAAAAAATTTAGATTGGATTTGAGCCTTAGTTTGTAAAACTTATGTCTTTTATACTCATAACATAATATTTTTCTATTTTGTTATTTCTTATATTTATTTAAGTATGTTTCAAGTTTGTCAATCGCTGCTCCTTTATATGATGTCTTCTATACTCTACCTTTTTACCTTAGAACATTAAGGACAATGTCTCATTTTGGTTAAAGGGAGGGGTGTAGTCATAAGTAAAAAAAACTAACTTTTTATTGTTATTAAAACCATTTGACATAACTGTTATTGTTAAGATGGTAGAGTAAGGAGGAATTTTATTGACTCTTGAAATGTATCTTAGTAATCATTCAAGAACAAAGTTTTATCACACATTTCTTATGAAATATTCAGATTTACAAATTCTCATATTATGATCATTTGATTATGCTCTTATACTTATTTACCAAGTATTTACAAATCATCATTTTCACACATATATTTTAACACTTGTTTGTGAGTTGTACATTGGATCATTACATTAATTATGTTATTTTGTTAAGGTAACAACTAAAGAAAAGGGATAAGATATAATTTGTAAAAAAAATGATAATAAATATAAATATTAATGATAATAAAAATATAAATAAGATTGATTTCGTAACCTCCATAAACTAAGTAATTAAACTCAGATGGGTGTTCTAACACCTAATACCCTTTAGTCAACTGACTTGAAAGCTATTGACCTAATACTTATTACATGGGTTAGTTCTAACACCTAATACCCTTTAGTCAACTAACTTGAAAGCTATTGACCCAATACTTATTACATGGGTTGAGGATAAAACTTAAGGGCATTAAACATTGCACTATCTACATTCTAGTATCTGCCACCTGAGTTATTAAACTCGTATGGGTGTCCTAACACTTAACGCTCTAAGACCGATTGGTTTAGGAGTCGTTAACCCAAAGCTCGTTACATGAGTTAAGGATACGTTGTGTTTCAAGTTATAACAAAAAAGGAAAAAAAAAAGAATATATAATCTCAACCAACGAAAGTAAACCTTAGAAAAACACTAAAACAAAATTGTGTTTTCATCTAAACAAAGCCCTATAACTATGTGTTGATATATTAAGCATAAAAGAAAAGGTTATTAATATCTTGGTAAAGAGGTATGGAGCAGACATATAAATCTAATGAGAGTTTGTTTATTTGAATAGATCAATAAAAGTTAGATGATGAATGTCTTGTTTTTGAATTTTGTAAATTGTTTTTCTACTTTAATGTTTTAATTACTAGGGATTAGTAATAAGCTAGTTGGGGGGTATAATTAGTATTTAAAAGTGCATTTTCATTAAGGTTTTATATAATTATATTGTTATTAAAGTATCATTAAATTCTCTAACTTAAGCATGTTTTATAATAACAAGTTTGATAATATAAGATATCTTTAATTTATGGTAAATGCTGATTTTAAATGTAGAATATCTCACAATTTAAAGAATTAATTGATGTATTTAATTATTGAAATTGAGAAGATAAAGAGAGAGCTAAGCTTAAAGAAGAGATGTTGGTTCAATTCAAGCTGGAACATCATTCGGTTATTGGATCATAACTGAAGCTGTAGAACATGAATTTAGGTCTGGTTTATATGGATGGAAAGCTAAGACATAAGTATAAAACTTTCATGAGAGTCCAATATTCAAAAATCTTGTTTTGAAGTTCAAATTGTAGCAAGAAAAGAGAAGTTGAAATACTATTTAGTGTTCAGCCCATATCGCAAGTTTTAAAAGTTCAAATGTGCTTATTCTTGTCTTGTTAGAAAACTGAGACAAATGCCCAAAACTTTTATAAAGCTTATTTGTTCATATTCTGATGTTAACAATTACTTTTTATTTAGACAAGAAGATAATGGTTATCATCAAGTAAAGAGGTGGCCACCCACTTAATAATTAGTCATCAAATCAATAGTTCTTAATTTTAACCTATAAAATGAAGCATTTAACATACATTGAGACATCTTGGTTTTCAGATCAAGATCTTACTCTTGTTTTCTTTCTTTGTATTTTTTAATATTCAAGTTTTATTTCATGTTATATTAATCTCTTAGTTATACTTTTCATTTCTTTTACTTAGTTAATGTATATCATTTTTTTTGTTTTTATTTTTTTTATTTATGTTTCTGATCTTCATTATATTTAGTTAAGTTTATTTTTTCAAGGTGAAAAGTTTACACTAATGGTGTAAAAATAAATATAGTATAAACTCAACATGGACTTTAATATTTGATACTAACATGTTTTGTATTTGTTATCTTACTTACTTTTAATACCCTGCATGTTAAATGGTTAATTAAATTTGTGTTGTACAATTTATGGTATAACAAATATTTAATCCTTTTATAACCAACTAAATGGTATAAATGACACATGTGTTATGAAAGGAACTTGATTTGTTGTTGTCATAAGGTATCACCATGAATACCTAACAACATTTATAAGTATTGACATCACTTAAATAAGATAATTAATATAATCATGTTAATAATTTATAATCTGATTGGAACCTTCTTTATGTGTGGTTTCTAGTTGAGTAATAAAAAGAGTTTATATTATACTTATTTGAAATACCATTAGTGGATCCTCTAACCTTTACAATTGTTTTATCCTTGTTTAATCCTTACATCAATATTACATCTTAAAAGTTCTCTTTAACTCCCTTTTCATTTATTGTTTATAATTTTATATAGTTCACCTTCTTATGGTTTAACCCTGGTCTTGCCGGGTTATTTATTACTTTGACACTTCTATACTTAGAATAAAACATCAATCTTTTGATCGTGTCAATGCTCCATCAGATGTAGGTAATGTACTTCGATCAAATAATTTTTTTTAATGAGAGGAAAAGTCTTTTGAGATCTTTGACAAATTATAGCTGGTTCTTTCATTGCGTAAAGATGACATTGTTTTCTAGTTTGGAACATGGAGGTATGTCACTTGGAAAACATGGTTTTGTTTTTTTTTTTTTTTCTAGTTTAGGCATAGAGGCATTTCCACATTGTATTTCATAATAATGGTTTCTATATGTAATGGTTCTCCTTTAAACTTTTTAGAGCAAATGGTTTATTCTAGTAGATCAATTAGCTAAACCATTTTCCTTTTCAAAAATTTATCCCAATTCTACCATAGTTAAGTCTATTTATCCTATTTTTTAAGGTCTTGCAAATCTTGAGGAAGAGTTGGACTTTAAAGTGAAGACTTATATTTCCAGAATGTATAAGTGAATGTAAAATATCAAATTGAATATGCATACTTGTTTTTTATTTGTGTCCTAAAAGGTTTTATACTATTAGATAAGGTTTAACTCATGAAGGTTTGGGCCTGACCTACTCATTCCTATAAATTTCTTAGGTTCATGGATTACTTGAATTATCAGGGGGATAACCAGTCTTTTAACCTAATACAACTTGAGCATGAAAGAAACTCCATGATATATAGGGTGAGTTTCAATCTAAATGGAAATCCAAATGAGCATTAATAGACATAAATCATACTCGCCACCTGAATCTTCCTTTTTGTTCTTAAAAGAGACGAGCTTGGGTTTAGAACTTTTACGTGTTTGTTACGAAGTGTGTGAAAACTCAAATAAATAGCATGCATGCATGTAAAATAAATACAATGAATAAAATTGCATGAAAATAAACAATGCAAATAAAATAAAAGCAAAAAATAATAAAAATTAAAAGGAACAAATTAAAAGCAAACACAAGCAAAGACTCAACCCTAAACTATAATGGAGTCATCATTCTATCATACCTTTATGGACGTTGCGATGACTCGGGAATGTTGAATATGGATCGGGTTTGATTTGCTACTTTGTTTGGCGATGAAAGCCTTTTGGTTTAAGGAAAAAACTTGCAACTTATCACTTCCATCATAAAAGTCCTTTGATAGAGCACTCCAGATTTCGTGGATAGTAGGTAAATATAAGTAATGCTTTATAATTTTTGGAGTCATAGATATCAATAATCACCTCTTCACTTTCTAATTTTCAACATACCGCTTTTGATATCCATCTTTTATCTTTGCAGGTGACTTCATCTTGCAATGAATATAAAAGAGTTTCTCCATGTTAGTAATATACATCCCATCAATCGGGACCAAACATCATAGTTTGATTTAGTAAGAGTGATTTCTGTATTAAAAACAATTTTAGATTGAACAATAATAGGAAATAATTTCATCCCAAATGATTCAATGTTTTTTCACTCATCTTTATTCACTAGAAAAGAGAAAATAATAATAATAATAATAATAATAATAATTATGTAAGGTAGAGGTTCTTATATCAATGGTAGAGGTTTAAGAGAAAAAAAATTACAGAGGTAGAGGTTTTTCAAACAATACTCTAATACCATGCTTGGTTTTAAAATTGTATTTTCATTGTATTAATTGAATACAAATGATACATTTTATAGGATGCAAACCTATATTAAAATAGGAAACTAGATATACAAATTTTTTTTGAAAACTAATTAAATGTATTAATTTTTCTAATTCAAGAAAAAAATATAAAATCTTATACCTATATAATCCTTGATTATATGAGATAAAATCTCAACAACAACATAGATTGTAAAACCTGAGATTAAATTAAGAATAATATAATAGAAATTTTAAGTGTAATAAAATGAATAGAATAAATGAAGAAAAAAGAGTTCAAATAAAAAAAATTTATGGTTGAATATTTATATTTTAACGATCGTAGAAATAATCTAACCATTTTAAGAAATTATTAAATTGATTAAAATAATAATATGACAATTTTGACTATTATTTTTGTTATAACTTATTGATGTGCAATAAAACAAACATTTTTATTTTATTTTTTTTATCCTGAGGGAAAAAAAAAACATTCATATTAAAAAATTAAAATCTATAATAATTTCAACTGGTTTATTTTCAAAATATATTTTGTAATTAGATAAGATGTTTGGATCCCCTGCATATCAATTTCAACGAGGTTGAATTTTCTCTTCTAATGTAATAGACCTTCATTTGGAACTTGCTTCAAAATACAATTAGCACAGGCAAAGCGTTCAGATCAGATTCTTCTTGTCAGTCCAGACATGCATGTATGATGAAAGGGGGGGAAGTTTCAGACTGCTTTTGAAAGTTGTTCACAGGATGTATGATCAAATGCCGGAGCCTAGGTGGGTCATCTCAATGGGCAGCTGCGCAAACGGTGGTGGATATTACCACTATTTATACTCTGTTGTTCGTGGTTGCGACAGGATTGTCCCTGTAGACATCCATGTTCCAGGATGCCCATCCACCGCCCTACTTTACGGATTACTCCAACTGCAGACGAAGATCCATAGACGCAAGTACTTCCTCCATTGGTGGACCAAATGAGTTAAGTGTGGTTCCCTGCTGGCAGCTTTGGCTGCACTCTTATGATCTACTAAATGAAATGGTATCTGTTTCCCGAGTGCTGTGTGAAGCGAGAGGCTGTTAATACACTCTTTAGTTATAGATCCATGCCCTATATTCTCCGGAGCTCTTACTGTGGCTGCAGACCCTCTAAAACCGTTTTGTTGCCAGATGCGCTAAACTACCCGTTTTCTTGCTCGCATGTGTAATTCTCAGAAAGCTCGTGTAAAGCTACTCTTTTTGGGTGTTTTCCTCCCTGGACTTATAAGTTTTAGAGCAGTAGCTTCTTTGGTCTTGTTGCTTCCAACTATTTATTTCACGCATTAAACTGTTGCTTGAAAAATTGTTAAGGAATTGCCCACACGGGATGCTGCCTAGTTGGAAAGATATTTGGTGGGCAGATCCTGGGCGTGCTTTCCCAAGGTGAAGCTCTGCGTTAATACAAAATTTGACACTTATCAGGGAGTCTTTCTCATGCATCACCTGATGAGCAGAGTTTCATGTAAAACAACAAATTCTGCGAGTCGATGATGAAAGACCTGAGTGGGAAGACAGCCTCCCCTTGTAACGAGAAGTTGAAAGAAGACCAATTTTGAGCATCTCGCCAGAATGATAGTGGAAAGTTCAATGGTTTGGTTTTGACTCCTTCATCCAGGAAAGCAACCATGTACTGTGTTCGGAGGACATGATCAAGGATGTTCAGAGGCGTGAAGAGGCTTCTAGGCTCTGGCATTTGCAGGCGCGGAGATTGGAGTCCTTGCTGGTTAAACTGAAGGTAGCAGCATATATGATCGAAGGCCGAGAATGAAAGCTTACAGCACTGGTGGGCTGGCTTCACAGCTCTTTGATAATTAGGTTCCCTTTCAACCATACTCTAGTGGGCTCGCTAGCCTTTTTTTAGGTTAAAGATCACGTGCCCCACCACCTTCCCTTATAGAATTAAAATCCCCACTGCTTCCTCTTACGTCACCCACCTTCTCTCTCTCTCTCTCTCTCAATCCCCTAGGGTTTCTTTCAACAATGGCAGACGAATCTACATACTCGACAGCCACAGACACCACACCACCATCTTCCAACAAACGTAAATTCGATGACCAATCAGCACCGCCTCCCTCAACTCGGAGGCAAACAGGATTCTCATCTCCGATTTCCGACCCCGCTCCACCACCATCTTACAACAGCGTGCCGCCCCCTGTTGACGAGATCCAGATGGCCAAACAGAAAGCTCAGGAGATCGCCGCTCGTATAATGAGTGGTGCCGGTGCTGATATTAAGCGACCTAGGGCTGAAAACGGTGCGAGTGGGTTTGACTCTGTTGAGAGTAGTAAGGGATTCAGCTCTGCTCCTCCAGGTTCAATCTCTCTCTCTCTCTCTATGTATATATTTGTATATATATTTGTGGATATATGCGCTCTCATTTTATTAAATTGTTTGAACTTTGAATCTTACTTTGTGTGGGTGTTTAAATGTTATTAGCGTATTTATTTTATGAAATTCTGCTGTCACTTTGACTCTTGTGCAATGCTGTTTCTGTTGGCTGTTTTTTGCAAGTATTGTAGCTAGGGTTTCTGATGTTTTGTATGTTCCATGCCCATGAATTGTACCCGTTCTGTAGCCTTTTTCATTTATTATGTAAAAAACTAAAAAAATATAGCTAATGGTTGTTGCTGTAGGTGTGGCTAATGGTTGTTTATGTTAGTATACTGTAGCCAGGGTGTTTTCTGTTTTTCCAGTTTCTGATACTCTCTCTATTACATTTCTTATACTTTTTTTTTTATGATGTTTATGGTTTATATCAGTGATTTTTTTTTTCCCCAATGTTGGTTGCCAACTTGATTTTGAGCTTTTCTTTCTTACAAAATTTTTAGATTTATTGATTTTTTTTTTTGCCAGCTGCAAGATCATATTCAGGTTTGATTTGGAATTTCAAACTAACTTCTTTGATTGACTACAGATATGAAGTCTACCATATCAAACTTGGCCCCTTCGTCAATTCCGGCATCATACGGCTCATACCCGGGTGGTTCTGGTTTGAGTAAAAAAATTGATATTCCACAAGGCAGGGTTGGTGTTATAATTGGAAAAGGTGGAGAGACTATCAAATATCTTCAGCTTCAGTCTGGAGCAAAAATTCAGGTCACTCGAGACATGGATGCTGATCCCAACTCCCCATATAGGATTGTTGAGCTTATGGGTACACCTGAACAAATTGCCAAGGCAGAACAGTTGATTAATGATGTCCTTGCAGAGGTAGGACACTGACTTTGAATTCTAACTGTGTGATATGTACATGCTGCTTTACTTGCATACTCATTTGTGTTTTTCAGCCACATGGGATAGTTTATTCAATAGTTTGAGATTTTAGTTAGTGATAATCAATTCATGCCATGTATTTCTAGCTGCAAGTATTATATGTTTTTTGTCATTGATGATTTCTCATGGTGTACTTTAATGTTGATTTATTGCTTTATAGGATTATTTCTTCTAGGGGTTTTTCTTCCCACAACCAGAATTTTGTTTTTCTAGTTTGGTTATAACTGAAATTTTGTTATTGGTACTTGCTGGTGAATGTTTCTCCGTACAGGCTGATGCGGGGGGTTCTGGTACAATTTCCCGAAGGTATGCAGGTCAAGGTGGTTCTGAACATTTTTCAATGAAGATTCCCAATAACAAGGTGTGTGGAAGTAGTTGTGTTTTGTTACTATTTTCGATGGTTTCTTTCAGGGTAGTTTGTGATGCATGTTGGATACAGGTTGGTCTGGTTATTGGCAAAGGTGGTGATTCTATTAAGAACATGCAAGCTAGGTCTGGAGCCCGTATTCAGGTTTGTTTTGTGAATTACATCCTCACCAATTTTTCTTGTATCTTCTTTTTATTGCATCATTATTTCTCATGAGAGAAGTGTTTCTTTTGAAGTTTGGTAGTTGGTTCATGGTTAATTGGTTATTGTTTGTGCTATCTATTAATCTGGTTGAGTATATAATGTTCAGTTATCATTTACTTAGGTCAATATTTTTGAACTTCTTCAGGTTATACCTTTGCATCTGCCCCCAGGTGATACATCTACAGAAAGGACAGTTCACATAGAGGGGACAAGTGAACAAGTTGAGGCTGCAAAACAGTTGGTTATTGAAGTCACCAGTGAGGTATGTATGGTTGTTGATGTTAGTTTGTGGGGTTTGCTTTTAGGAACTCCTACCTTTTGTTGTATTGGAACATTGAACTTCTGGGAAACAGTTCAATATGCATGTCCATGATTTTTCGTTATTGTTGTTTTTATTGCCTTTTGTTTAGGGCTAGTGATCTGGTTGTGCTTATGTGACTAAATTTTTTTTTTAGTTATGTTATTATTTTTGACTATAGTTACTTAATCATGATATAAAAATTAGCATACAGATTTCTGTTCATATGATAAGTAATCCTAGCATCCATTGCAGTCCTCTCTTTTATTGTGCTACGTTAGGGGTAGGTATATTTTTCAGATTGGTCATGGTATATTGTATGTTCCAGTGCAGGTCAGAAGGGGATTCGTATTGTTGGTCTGGTAAAATATCTCACATAAAATTATTTTGGCTTCTCTTTTTTTTTTTTTTATAATATTATAAATCATCCTAGAAATATTCTAGACATTTTCTGATAATCTTCAAGTTCATTTATAGCCTGGCTTTTGCATTTTTTTTCCCTTCTCAAGTCAATTAGTTTTTGCTTTTTTAGCCCTTGCACTTTCTCAATTGTGTTTCTAATATCTGTTTTAAGTCTTGTATTATTTAGTTAGGCTGTTCTCTGTTTGCTTAATTTTTGCATTATGAACTTGGACCATATCTTGAACATTTATTCTTGTGTCTTTCAAGGAACTTTGGGTGCCTTTCTATAATCAAGAACATTTTTTGCCTTTCCTTTTCCTTCATGAATTTCATGGGAAGAAGCTGATATAACTTTTCCATTCATGCTTCAAAGTCAATCAATTTTCATAGATATGTTTGTTTTTCTTATCCTATTGTAATACTGAATAGTTAGAAGACCTTCTTCTGGGACATAAGCATGTCAATTTTTTATTATTCACTTGGGTTGTTAAGATTTAGACTTGCAGACTGCTTTTGCTTGTTTACCTATTTGACAAGAGCGTGCTTGGCTGGTGGATAGTTTTTCTTTTTTCTTTTCCTTTGCCAAGCCAAGCTCTTGAAGCATAGTTGTGACTGTTCAGTGCTACCTGTTGTGGTGGATACTCTTGGTTTGTTTATTAATATTTTGCTGGTTTATGGTTCAATTAGGAATTGGATGCCATTTAATTTGTACTGTTCAATATACATCTGGATTTCTCATAGATCAACTTGATAGGAAGACTGTAAACCATTGTTGTTTTCTGGTTGCAACTGTGGCAGGTTCTTATATATATGCAGTTAGTGTCATCTTACTATATCTCTTGAGGTGGATGGTGGATATATGGTTTAAGACTCTTAACATAAGTTTATTTTGAAAGTTTAAGTGTCAAGTTGTAATTGAGAGTGATTATGGTTGTCATCAAGTTCTTAGTGCTATGTTGAACCATTGGATCTTCAGTGATACTATGTCTCATACTTCTGCCTAGGTTGATAAGCATTGTAAAGGAATCCTTAGCCAATGATTAGTTAAGCAAAATATTTGGTCATTCTTGGTTGGATCCCTAAGTAAATGGTTTATGGATATAGTTCTACCACTGTATGTGCTTATTGATTGTGTCATATTACTGATATTGTTATTGAGAACTATTGTAGGATTAGTGTTGTTGGAGTTTTGGTGACACCAACATGGATTCCTTTATGTTATTGTTCCCCTTGGAATGCCCTGGTATGGTTCTAAATCCTGTTTTCTAATATTTAGTAAATGATATTAATGGAGAGGAGTTGCAAGCTTGCTTGTGATGGGAATGCTCTTTTAGCTTGGATTACTTATTATTAGATCTTAGCCTTCAGGACAGTTTCATTTGTTAGCTAGGGTTTGGTTACTGTTCTAGGATAAAAAAGATAGACAATGAAGACAAAAATATATTTGGTCAAAGAGACATAAAAAATCTGTCATTGGATAATTTTGGAGTGAATTTCTGTAGTTCCAAAATAGGAGGTAAAAAGGGAACATGTATGGAGAGATAATATTTAGTATTTTCTATATCTAAAATATCATTGTAAAAAATTATCATTTTCAAAATTGTCAAAAATGTGTAAAGATAAAAATGATTATTATCATAGTTTTAAAACTCGACTTAGGAGTCAACTCGTGTCACGAGTTGGGTTTTCGTGACCCGGGTTAACGTAAGAGTAAAAAATGGTTATTACAGTTTTGAAAGCTGACCTGGGGATTGACTTGAGATAAGGCCTAAATCATGGGTTGGGAGGGTTGACCCAAGTCGATGTGAAAATAAAAATAGTTAGTCATAGTTTTAGAACTTGACTCGAGAGTTGACCTGGGGCAATGCTCGGGTCTCTGGTTGGGATGGTTAATCTGGGGGTTGATCCCGAGTCAACATAAAGTTAAAAGTTATTATTATTATAATTTTAAAAATTGATTTGGGGTTGATTTAGGACAAGGCTTATGTCAAATGTTAGGAGGGTTAACCTGGGTTGACCCGAGTCAATGCATGGATAAAAATGATTATCATCAAGATTTTAATACCCACTTGGATGTCGACCTAGGGCAAGGCCGGGGTCAAGTTAAGAGGTTGAATCCAGGTAGACTCAATTTTTTTTTCCGAAAAAGTAACGGGTTTGTGACCACTATTTTGTCCCAGGTCGTTGGTCAATCTGATTTTTTAACTGAATTAGGCTGGGTCAATATCTTATTTTTTCTTAAGCCTAGACAAACTTAGGCCTTGGATCGACTTGCTATGCCAGTTCGGGTTTTATAACTAGAGTTATTCTATGCCAGTTCGGGTTTTATAACTAGAGTTATTATAATATTATTAATTTTAATACTCAATGTAAACTAAAGTAAAAATGATAGTGTAGTTATTTTTTAAAATATGTCAATTTGATCTTAATACATATTAAAGGTAAAATATATATTTTTTTAACTTTTTTCTGCCATAACCAAACAATATATAGAGACCATTACTCAATCTTTTATACCATTATCAAACACAATTTGTTTGAGTCTCATCTCTCCTTTCCCTAGTAGTCTTCATTTTTTTTTGTCTCTTTTATCTTAAGACAATAACCAAACACTACCTTAAAAACTTTCCTCCAATATCTTGTTTAGTGTTTGACTTTGTGGTTATTATGGCAATTACTATTGTTACGTTTGGTAGTTTTGGACTTCTCTTTTGAAAAATTGAAGTTAGAAGAAATAACATGTTTAATTTGTCGTTTTTTCTTTATCTAAGTTGGAAAATTGTTTTAGTGAATTTGTTTCTGTGATCAATAATGCTATTGGTAAATTCCCTAACAGCTACACTCCAGTTCTTTAGTAAGTTGCCTAACATTATATTCTTGCTTTTCCAATGTGGATTCCAAGTTTCTTTTGGTGACCCTAATTCAAGGGTAACAGGTTGTTAAAGGATTATACAGGTTGAGATCACATTTATGCATACTATTGCTCTTTGCCATTGCATGCAAAAGTGTAGTCTCCATTTTGCTTTCTTTTCCTGTATTCTTCTGGAAGGATTCATGTACATTCAGTTCACATAATTGTGAAATACTGTTTTTGTAGTTAAGTGCTTGTGGTGAAGCTGATTAGACTGCTTTCTATTAAGCATTTTCTTTTAGGTCATGTGTAGTTACTAATTTTATAAAGGTACCATGGCATCCGTGCATTTTCTAAGCAATGGCTCCTGGGAAGATGGTAGTGTTACATTGCTGAAAGCTTATTTGGCTCTTTTAAATCAATGGATGCATCATTAATGAGACCCATGTCCCCATAGATAAGGTCCTTCAAGGATGCATGTCAATTAGCACGCATCTCTCCCCTTTTTTTGGTATAGCTTGTATAGTATTTGTGGCTTCTTTTGTACCCATTCACTTTCAAGTAGGGTGAGGTTGGGCTTCTGCTGGAGTACTCAATATTTCCTCCAACCAAGTACGGTATGTAGGCATTCATACCTCTTCCTGGTAAAATATGAGATCCATTAATCGCTTAATTGGACCTATTTGTTTAGTTATGTTGTTTTATGCAGACTTTATATTTTCTCATTTTAGCTGTTTTATGTTTATATCTGCTCATGCGTCCTGTGGCTTGCCATGCATTTTTTAAAGTTCACATTGGTTATATGAAGCATCAATTTTCTGCAGAATCGTATGAGGAATCCAAACATGGGTGGAGGTTATCCTCAGCAAGGATATCAAGCACGACCACCTACAAGTTGGGGTCCACCATCTGGTCCACCAATGCAACAGGCTGGTTATGGCTACATGCAGGCTGGGGCATACCCTGGTGCATCAGCACAGTACAATACGTCTCAGCCAGCTTATCCAGGCTATCCTCCACAACAACCACCTGGCGGATACCCCCCTAACTGGGACCAGTCATCCGTCCCGGCAAATCAGCAAAATCAGGGTTATGATTACTATAATCAGCCACCTACATCCCAGCAGCAAACTTCTGGTGGTCCTGCAGCTCCAGCAGATGGCACTGGTTATAATTACAGCCAGGCACCAGCTTCTGGCTATAATCAACAAGGGCAGGGTTATAGCCAAGATGGCTATGGTGGGTATCAGCAGCCTGGGTATGGTCAGCCACCACCATATGATCAACAGCAAGGTTATACTTCTGCTCCTAGCTACAGCAATGTGGCTAACCCAACTCAAGAAGGACATGCTCCTTCATATGGAGCTCAAGGAGATTCAGCTCAAGGGTCATCTCAGCCATCTGCAATGGGGCAGCAAGGTTATTCTACTAGCCAGCAGCCTAGCCCAAACCCAGCAAGTTATCCACCTCAGGGAGCTGCACAGCCTGGTTATGGGTTGCCCCCATCTTCCCAATCTGGCTATGGTGGTCAACCAGCTGCACAATATGGGAGCTATGGAGCACCTCAATCACAGAAACCTCCAGCCAATCCACCTGTTTATGGGCAGAGCCAACAGTCGCCCACCACCCCTGGAAGCTATGGCCAGCCTACTGGTCAGCCAGGATATCCACACTCCCAGCCACTTCCATCTGGCTATGCGCAACCAGATTCAGGTTCCCAGAGTGCTCCACCATCCAGTTATGGTGCCACAGGTGCTCAGCCAGGGTATGCTCCTCCCTATGGTGTCCCACCAGCTGGCCAACCAGGTTACGGACAGGGGCCTCCTCCCTACAGCAGCACCTCTTATGGTAGTGGTTACTCACAGCCTGCTGCATATTCTGCTGACGGCAACGCAACTAACAATGGTCGTGGGACATATGAATCAGCACCAGCATCACAGACCGCACAACAGAGTGGAGTTGCTAAAGCATCACCTCAAAGTTGAGTTATGTTGGAGGATCCCGTATTGAGTGTTGGAGAAATGGGGTTCATGTCATAGTGCTTTAGGTGTAGACAGGTTTTTGTAGTGC
The DNA here is from genome assembly GCF_000495115.2 of Populus euphratica. Lineage (NCBI taxonomy): Eukaryota > Viridiplantae > Streptophyta > Magnoliopsida > Malpighiales > Salicaceae > Populus > Populus euphratica. The sequence goes on along the minus strand of NW_011500445.1, from coordinate 64,361 downwards.
TTTAAGATAAGTTTTTCTTTATTCTATCGCTGTGTACTTTAGCATGTGTCATGGATTGCTGACTCCAGTTATGCGAGCAAAGCTGACTGAAACTTACCGGTAGTTATTTCCATAAAAGTTCGAAGCAACGTTTGTCATGTTTGTTATGCTATGAGATTCCATGTTTATATTTCCGTGGTGCACGCGCGCCCATTGATTTGAGCAATGGCGCCGAACAATTGCTTTGGTGTTTAAAATCCGGTGAGCTATCTGTAAGTGAGTAGAAGATAAAAGTTTGGCTGAACTCGCCGGCAAGCAAGAAGAGAATTTAAGTCGCAGGGAGAACTATAGCAGAAAGTTTGGAGCAAGACAGAGACCGGGAAGTTTTACCCAAAACTGTGAGATTAGAATCATTGGAGGGTTTGATGGATGAATTTGAATTTGTTGTATGGGAGCATTCAAGCGACCATGAATAGTTAACTGTGCTTTGGTTCAGTCTAGAAAATTACACCGTACGATCCCAATATGAAAATTCAAAAAACGGAAGAGAAAATAACGTGGCAAGAGTATAGTGGTCACCCTGGCACATTCACTGCACGGTGTTTCGAGGCAGATCAAGAATAAAGAGTATCAGAGAGTCCGGCTCAAACCTCGAAAAACCCTACCCTATCTCTCGTCACGAGCAGTAGAGCTTTTGAGTTATATAATCTTTTGAGTTAGGCTCTGGATTCTCATGTGCGTTTCACCATTAAGATCTGAGATTGATCCCCTCAATGTATTTTTTTGTATTGTCTTTTTAGTGGCTGTGGTAACATTTAGGGGAAGTGATGGCATCGAAACTAGTTCAGTTGCAATCCAAGGCTGCTCAAGCTTCACTGTTTATGGCAAAGCATGGTGGTTCTTATTACAGGCAGTTGCTGGGCCAGAATAAGCAATGCATCCAGGTCCCGCCCACCGTTGAGAAATGTGATCTTCTGTCAAAGCAGTTGTTATACACTCGCCTCGCCAGGTTCGAACTCTCTTCTATTTTGTCTAAATATCGTGTGTTTGTTCTGCAATTGCAAGGGAAATCACGCAACTTTAGTTTAGCAAGTGAGTATTTGCCAATTCACTGCATGTTTTATGGATTTAGGGTTTTGCTAAATTTTCTTGGAATTGTATGCTCTGTTTTTTTCCCCCTTTTTTCTTTTTTCTTTTTTCCTTTTTGCTTAAAATCAAGAAATCGGTATCTCTAGTATGAAAGACCTCGCTAATGTCAAACTTGATTCTTCAACCGCGTTTGTCAACAAAAAAGTGAACTATTTTATAATTTTCAAGTTAATTTCAGTGGTTAATGTTTGGATTGGATAACCCAGCTGATTTCTACCGGGGACTTCAAATTGATTTTGGCATGTTTGTTTTGCATCTGGATTCTAAATTAAGCTGGCTATTCCAGACTAATGTAATAATTCATGGAGTTGATGTAATAATGTTAGACTAATGTAATTATGTGAATGTTTCAGTTACATCAGAAAGCTTTCAAATTTGTCGCGGTCACTGTGAAAGGATTACATTCTTTAGTAATGTTGTTCAAGCTTGGAACCTGTGTTCTCCCATTTTTGTTAACCTCTGATTCTTGACTAGTCTAGTAATTAGGATATCTCAGTTATTCTAGTCCGAACTTTACCTGGTCTCTCATTTCAAAATCAGTAATTTTCCCCGCTGCTATAAGAATGCATTTTGAGGGTATGTTACCTAAGAACTTTACAGGTTATTTCTAGAAAGATACACCTTGACAGTTTAGTCTTGGATTTGAAAAAATCAAGTTAGGTTGTCCATAGTCAAGTAGCTGGTAGCTGCTTGTTGGAGCTAAAAAAGCGTTAGCGTTCTTCTATGTCCTTCTGAGGCTTCAAGCGTGGAGATTTATCAATATGTCCCGCTTAGTAAAGAACTGCCATTAAACTAGTTGGTGGTGATGCTCTGGAAATGAATCTTTCAAGGTTGCTATTGCTGCAGGCTGGTGTGATTCAAAGTAGAAAGTTCATTATTAGGAAAACCATAATGGAACGAAGAAGTTGATAGTCTGTTCCAAATTCAACTCTTTCCAGCAAATGCTTGTTAAAAATATTTGCTTTGCACAGTTTTAAGTAGCTTTTTGTTCCCAATCTGTAGACAACGTTTTTTTATGCACAATTGAGGTAGGTAGTTTTACTTTTGAAAGTACATATACTGTTCATCTGGACTTTAATTTCTATATCGTTCATCTTACCAATCCATCCAATTGGGTGTGTGGAACAGTATTCCTGGGCGTTAAGAAGCATCTTGGAAGTAGCTTGATTCCGTCAAGCAGCTATGGAAGAACAGACATGAATTGAGGGTTGAGGATGCTGGCATTGCTGCTTGGTTTGGGCTGGTGAGATTGGTGGTCGAGGTTTCACATTCACTGGCTACTATTGGCAGCATATGTTTGAGAAAAAGATTGGGGAGCGGCAAGGGTATGGTGCTGACTCAAGTCTATACATCCATGACTTCCAGCATAGATTCAGAGATTCCCAACTCGGTGCCTTTACTGAACACTGGACCTCTGGTTAAAACTTTAAGCTCCCTGGAATTGGTGGCTATGCGTTTTGTGCGCTTGATTATTTGTGGTTAAACGATCTCGGAGAAACTGATTTGACAGCCTTATTTGTGGCTAAAAGCTTTTGATATGTAGCTCCAGTTTTTCTTCGCTCCTCTTTTCTTTCTCCTTGCGTTGTTTCTTGAATAGAACAGCCATGTTTTATTTCGCGACCCATGGACACTCTCTTTTTGTTAAGTTAGCAACCAACAACTTGTATATAAGGAAAATAAAAAAATAAAAAACGACGTTGCACGTATCAATTCTAGCAATAGGCGAGGGGGACTTGCGTCTATGTTTATATATGACGACAAAAAAAAGAAGAAGATAATTTTATAAAAAATAAAATAAAATAAATTATAAAATTTAATTATGAATAAGTTTAAAATGAAAGGGTGAAATTAAAAAAATAAATTTATATAAAAAAAAGTTAACCTTATTATATATATCAATGGCCGATGAAATTTTTAAAATTTATTAATATATATATATTTTTTAAAAAAATTTAATTTTTATCTGAACAAACAACATTGCTAACTTCAGAATTTAAACAAATAGTTTTTATGAAAGTTTTGGAAAATTGTCTTAGCTTTTTAACACAAAATGAATCAAATAAATTTATATAAAAAAAAGTTAAACTTATTATATATATCAACGGCCGATGAAATTTTTAAAATTTATTAATATATATATATTTTTTAAAAAAATTTAATTTTTATCTGAACAAACAACATTGCATATCAACGGCCGATGAAATTTTTAAAATTTATTAATATATATATATTTTTTAAAAAAATTTAATTTTTATCTGAAATTGTTAACTTCAGAATTTAAACAAATAGTTTTTATGAAAGTTTTGGAAAATTGTCTTAGCTTTTTAACACAAAATGAATCGGTGCATTTGAACTTCTAGAACTTGAGATATGGGTTGAACACTGAATAATGTCTAGGTTACAGGATGTATTTTGACTTCTTCGTTGTTGTTACAATTTGAACTTTAAAATGATATTTTTAAATCTTGGACTCTCATGAAAGTTTTAGATTTATGTCTTAGCTTTTCATTTATATAGACCAGACTTAAATCCAAGTTCTACATCTTCATTTATAATCTAATAACCGAATAGTGCTCCAATTTGAATTCAACCAACATATCTTTTTTAAGCTTAGCCCTTTCTTTATCTTCTCAATTTTAATAGTTAAACTCATCAATCAATCATTTGATTTATGTAATAGGCATGCATTTAAAATAAAAATTTACTATAAATTAAAGGTATCTTATATTACCAGACTTGTTATTATAAAACATGCTTTAGTTAAGGAGTTATTGATACTTTAAGTGCAAAATGATGATATAAAACCTTGATAAAAATAGACTTTTAAGTACTAATTACACCCCCCCAACCAACTTATTTCTAGTCCCTAGTAATCAAAATATTAAAATAGAAAAAAATTTTGCAAGTTCCATAAAGTAAGACATTTATCATTCAACTTTCATTAATCTATCCAAATAAACAAACTCTCATTAAATTTATATATATGCTTTTTACTATTAAAACAAGATGTGAAAACAAACTAAATTATAATCTGAGTAAAATAAATAAAGTACCGAATAGATTAAATAAAAGGATTTCAAGTATTGTAATTAGATACAATGGAATAAAATATAAGATGTTATGGTGTGAATTAAATAAAATGAATAGTTGAGTGACAAAAATAGAATTGAGAAGAAATGAGGGCCAATGTGTAAATAGGTAAAAGTTAGACTATAAATGCTCTATTTTTTCTTTTTTGGCCGTGAGCTTGAAACAAAGAAAGGGGGGAAGGGTTGGGTGATTTTTCTACTTAAATTCTCATTGATTACACTAATTAAAGTGAGTAATTAGAGTGATTAACTTAATTAAACATAAAGAGGGGGTGAATTTAAGGTAGTGAGTGCATTGGAAAAAGGATTTCAAGCTAGGGTTTGAAGAGAGAGAAGATGAAAACTTGATTTTTCTTGCATTCTTTCCTTAAATCCTTATCAAAGTAAGGTAAATAACATGCTCTAAATGATTAATTCCTTTAATTTTATGTTTGATGGAGGATTATGCAAAATTATGATTATGTGAAGTTGTGAATTTATGTTATAATTTATAGGAATAATGCAAATTATGTTTGAACCATGTTAGATAGTATGAATTATGATTGGGTAAGTGTTTACTTTTAAATAAAAGAAGCAAAAATTATTTTTCCCCATTTTAGTTAAATATTTGGCCAAAGGAGGAATAATTTAGGGGATTTGAGGTTTAACACCGTTGTTTGGAAAATATTGAAAGATAAAGGTTTATAAGTGTTATTATATGAATGGAGTAAGAATTTTTCAAAGAGAAAATAAAAATCTTCAATTCCTTCCCTAGGTTATTTTCAGCCAAATGAAGAAGAAAAATTAGAGAATGGAGTTCTAATAATATTATTGAGGAATCTTGTGAAATTGAAGATAATTGATGTTGATTGGTTAAATTAGATAGGAACTTTTATGGAAAAAATAAGTAAATATTTCAAAATGGGGGGTTTTATTCTCCTTGAATTATAAGTCAATTAAGCTTAATTAAAGGTGTTGAATTTAATCAAATAATATATAATGGGTATTAGAATTTTACCAGTTAAAAATGAATGAACAATGACAAAGTAATTTTTGTTGGTACAAAGGTGACCGCAGGACCTGATCAGCAACAAGGGACCTCCTTATGCGCACAAACACTAGGTAGGTGTTCGACAACTTGGAGTAATTAATTAGTTTATATTTGTTATTTGTAGAAGGAATTTTATAGATTGTAAATTCTACTGCTGGTTACTAGAAATAATACTTTGGTGAATGAGCAATCTTTGAAAATTATTTTCTTGTTACTTGAAATAATATCCTAGAGAATGGGCAAGTCTTGAAACATTATTTTTTGGTTATTAAAAATAATGTTCTGGTGAATGGATGCATTGAAGATTATTTTCTCGTTACTATAACTAATTTCCTGGTGAATGGGCAAGCCTTGAAGATTATTTATTAGTTGCTGGAAATAATGCTTTGGTAAATGGGCAGGCCCTGAAGATTATTTCTTGATTATTGGAATTTATGCCTGGTTGAATAACCATATTAAGAAAATTAATTTATGAACTAATGGGTTAATTACTCTATGCAAAATAGATTAATTGTAAAACTTTGAAATTAAATATGCTAGTTGTGGGAGACACTTTTGATATTTTTATTTTAGTAGATTTATCCCTATATTTAGAAAAGAATTTATGAAATTAGAAATTTCAAAAGTAAAATAAGATAATTTATTTGATGATATGAAAGTTATTTTATTGTATATGAATAGGTAATCCTTCATCAATTACTTATTGAAATGTGTAATTTTTTTTAATCAAGTTCAATGCGATTATGTTTTTACGTATATTGCACCCTCGATTTGGAAAGTATATGCTTGGATAAATAATTTTGTTTGTGATTAATGTAATTGGAAGAACTAATATTTTGTTGTAATATACTTCCATATCTAAAAATTATAATGTTTGACTTATTATCTTGTATGTGATGTAATTTATATTATTATTATTATTAAGTTGAATCATGGTTGCTTGTATATATATTTTGAGCACAAATACTTGAAAAAAGAAGAAGAAGAAAGAGATGATGCATGTTATGAATTTATTAGCTTTTATCATAGTGTTCTAAATAAAATGGAATTAAAATATTAAAATATGCTTGAGTTTTGAAAGTCCAAATGATGAGACGAATATTGTGATTGATGTTGCAGGTTGAGAAATGATTGAGTTGATAACTTGGTATCTAAAAAATACAAAAAAAAAACTCTGCTAAAATTTCATATATATATATATATATATATATATATAATTGGTTACTACGAATATATATATCATCTATTTTGAGTTTACAAGTTTGAGACTATTATAGTTGGTATCAGAGCCCTAACTTGGGTTCAGGAGTGAAAGAAAAAGGGGGTTTAATAAATTTTTTACTTGTACCAGGATGGTTCGCATAAGGAAGGTTATAATGACTAGAGAAAGGTTTGAGGAAAGACAAGGAGAGGATCCATTGAAGGAAACTGCCTCTCATATACCCTAGAGCCTCATCAATCAAGACTAGGAGAGTCGACTGGACTCATTTATAACATTGACTTTAGACATATTGAAGGGTTACAACTCGAGGGTTCAGCCTAGCAAAGATAAGAAGTTGTGCCTTCAACGATGGCCCTAGCTATGGCTCTAGCACCTGCAGCAGCTCCATTACACTACATGCCGACCCTTTGTTTATAGCTCAAATAGTGAGAGCAGTGATTGAGGCAATGCCTGGTGCCTTGGCCCCGACAATCCTAATAGCTCCGGTAGTACAAGCAAATCCAACTATTATGACAAAAGCTGATAATGTGGTCACATTAGTGTGGATTGTAAAAAGCATGAGAGAATTTGGGTACGAGCCTTTTTTAGGTGAACTAGACGCTGAGATAATAGGAAGATGGCTTAAAATCTGTCATGTTTTGAGCAAGTTGAGTATTGATTGTCTCTTACTTTTCAATGAATGCATGCAATGTTTCCTCAAGATTTCTTCTAGGAGGTGGAGCATAAGGAGATGCATATCCATGTGAATTTTGGAAATTATGGTGTGTTTGAAACGTTGATTGTGAAGTTTGTATATTATTGTTATCACTCTTCCAACTGAAATTTATATGATTTCTCCAACCAGAGTTGTATATTTATGAGTATGGGTTATGATTGGGCATTTGAAAAGTGTTTAAAACATGAGCTTGTTCATGAAGATATTCCTTAAAAGAAGGCAAGATTGGACAATCATTGGTTGAGTGGTCATTTATTTCGCTGATTTGACCACTCTTTTTCAATTCTAATGCCTCACCTTTTCATCCCAAGATTTAGATTGATCTCAACTTTTATCTTCTTTTCATGGCTTAGATTTAGAAAAT
>NW_011500445.1:53969-54290 GCF_000495115.2 Populus euphratica | reverse complement strand
CTTAAGCATTACAAAAATACAAAGAGAAAAAACAAGAGCATGATTTTGATCTAAAAAATAAGATGCCTAAATACATGACAAATGCCTCCTTTTATAGGCCAAAATTGGAAACTATTGATTTGGTGACTAATTGATGAGTGGGTGGCCAACTCTTGACTTGGTGACAATCTTTATCTTCTCTTATCTACCCAAAACATTATTGATAACGTCAGAATCAGAATAACTTAAAAACATGAAAGTTCTTAGAAATTATCTCAGCTTTCCAGGAAAACAATTGGAGGTCATTTGGAATTTTAGAACTTTAGATATGGGTCAAACACT
>NW_011500445.1:51181-53637 GCF_000495115.2 Populus euphratica | reverse complement strand
GCTTGCATTTAAAATAAATATTTACCATAAATTAAAGATATCTTATATTATTAGATATATTATTATAAAACATACTTTAGTTGAGAAGTTACTGATACTTCAAGTGCAAAATAATAATAAAAAATCTTGACAAAAATGCATTTTTAAGTACTAATTATAAACACTAATAAATATTAAATGAACATTTTTTCTTTGTAAAAATCTGAGATGAAAAGTTATGGCTTGGCATTTTAAAACAAGTCAAGCACAAGGATCATGATTAAAATGTTAAAAGAACAAAAGATGTAGAAAGTGAATGTTTAGAAGTACCAAATAAGCAAGATGTAAAGGACCATTATTAAACATAAAATAGGTACAACCTAAGAACCAACCAACAAATACATAAGAAGTACCATTTTACACGGCAGCACAAATATAGTGAATGATTACATAAGAAATACAAAATGCATTTACAAATATTAATACTCAATTTACATCAAAATAAAGAGGTGATGATTATGATAGAGACATAAGCAAAACAATAAAAAAAAAGAGAAAATAAAGGGTAAAAGATAGATGAAAAGACAAGTTAAGTGAGTAAAAGATGATAATAAAAGCTTTGATAAAAATAATGTAGTTGTGAGGATTATAAATAAAAGGATAAAAAAAAATGTTGAGATTACAATGAAAGGAAGATCAATATAGAAGGAATCCAAGTTCATAAATCATATATTTCATGTTTATGCACCACATATAAGGATTCCAACCCTATAACCATATATAATGGTCTAACATATTTGAGTGACCATATTAATTTATATCGGTTGATCTAGTTATTATATTAAATGTCAAATATAGTCTTATTTTAGGCATTCCCATCAACATTAGAGGGTAAATTGTTGGCTTGGTTTTCCAACTTACCTCTATGATACATAACTAATTTTCAAGATTTTTTATATCTATTCTTAGAGCATTGTTTTATTAAAAAAATACCAAGAAAGACATCAATAACTTTAATAAGTATATATATAAAAAAGACATTAAACAAATTTATGAAGAGGTTTTATATAAAAACCCTAAAAATAACTAATATAATTATATCAATCATTAATTCAAAAAGGCTTTAAATCTAGAGGAGTAAGAAACAATACAAGAATTGAAGAGAAAAGTCAAATTATATATACATTTTAGAGGTGGTTACAGGGACTACCAAGCAACAATTTTAAAAAAAAGTACAAAGTAAAAGGAGGTTGATTGAATGACAATGAAGGTCATTGAGTAAGAATGGAGCTCCCTTGTAAAAGGGATTAAGGTCATTGAGTAAGAATGGAGCTCCCTTATAAAAGGGATTTAGTGGAATGTTCATGTATAGTGCGACCTATAAAACACTTTTAGGATTGTACTCTATTAAATGTTAACTAGACATAAATTTTTATTGTTATAAAGGAACAAAAGATGTTTGATAACCATTTAAAATTGTTATAAAAGTTAAAGAGAATGATAAGCATTGTATTTTATATCATAGATATGGTCATGATATTAATTATTATCAAAACCTAAGAGAAGAAATTAAAAGTCTAATTGGTAAGGTATTTTTAAGAGGTTTTTTGAATGACAGGATGACTTATCAAAGGTCAAGAGATATTATAAGGGAGAAGGGTAGGGAGGAAGATCGTTTAATATAGGAGGTTAATCATAAAAGGTTTACAAGGTGGATGAAGGTTTGATAAGAGAGATAAGAGTCTATCCAAAATGGGTAAGAAAGGGAAAAAATCTAAAAAATAAGGTTTGAGTTGTCATAAATATAATCATAAAAGTTTTGCTAAAAGATTGATGTCTTCTCTCAAGTGCAAAAGTGTCGAAGTAATAAATAACTCGGTAAGACTGAGGTCGCACCACAGAGAGGTTAACTATATATATTATAAATAATAATAATAATAATATGTTAAAGAGGACTTTGAGATGTAAGAGTAATGTGAGGATTAAACAATGATAAAAAAAAAACAAATGTCAAGGTTAAAAGATCCACTAAAGGTATTAAAAATAAATGTAATATAAACTCTTTTTATTACTCAACTAGACCATATATAAAGGAGGTTTCATTTGGATGATTTGTCATTAATAGCTTGACATGACAAAAAGTTTGATGTCTTCTCCCAAATACAGGAGCGTCGAAGTAATAAATAACCCGGCAAGACCCAGGTCGAACCATAGGGAGGTTAATTGTATAAATTATAAATAACAATAATATAACAACAACAACAACAGTAGTAACAATAATAACAATAGTAGTGGTGGTAATAGTTATAGTAATAAGAATAATCAAGAAGAAGAAGAAGAAGAGGTTGATGAGAACTTTGAGATGAAAGATTAACGATAATGATAACAACAAATGTCAAGGTTAGAGGATCCACTAATGGTATGTCAAACAAGTATAATATAAACTCTTATTATTCAATTGTAAACCACACAAAAGG
>NW_011500445.1:50806-50892 GCF_000495115.2 Populus euphratica | reverse complement strand
TATGGTTTGGGGGTGTCTGGACACCAACATGCCTAAATGCATGGTAAGTGCCTCCTTTTATAGGCCAAAATTAGGAACTATTGATT
>NW_011500445.1:41106-46475 GCF_000495115.2 Populus euphratica | reverse complement strand
AACACCATTAGTGAAACATTTTCACCTTGACATAATAAACTTAGCTAAACATAATGAAGAAAAGAGATATAAATAAACAAGAGGAGAACATGATTATATAAGTATAGTAAAAGAAATGAAAGGCATAAACAAGAGATTAATGATAGCAAAACTTAAGCATTACAAAAATATAAAAATAAAGAGCAAGAACATGATCTTGATCTTAAAACCAAGATTCCTAAATGCATGGCAAATACCTCCTTTTATAGGCCAAGATTTAGAACTATTGATTTGATCACTAATTGTTGAGTGTGTGGCTATATCTTTGACTTGGTAAAAATCCTTATCTTCTTGTCTGAACAAAACATCATTGCTAACATCAGAATTTGAACAGAGTCTTCACGAAAATTCTAGAAAATTATCTTAGCTTTCCAAAAAAAAAATCAGTGCATTTGGACTTCTAGAACTTGAGATATAGCTTGATCATTGAACAATTTCTAGGTTATAGGAAAGATTTTGACTTTTTTGTTGTTGCTACAATTTGAACTTGAAAACAACATTTTTGAATCTTGAACTCTTCAAGAAAGTTTGAGGCTTATGTCTTAGCTTTTCATCCATATAGACCAGACCTAAATCTAAGTTCTACAACTCTAGTTATGATCCAATAACCGAATGGTATTCCAGTTTGGACTAAACCAACATTTTGTTTTTCTAAGCTTAAATCTTTCTGTCTTCTCAATTTTATTAGTTAAACTCATCAACCAATCCTTTTATTTATATGATAGATTTGTATTTAAGATGAACATTTACCATAAATTCAAGGTATTTTATAGTATTAAACATGTTATTATAAAACATGCTCTAGTTAAGGAGTTATTGATACTTTAAGTACGAAATGATGATATAAAATCTTGATAAAAATGCACTTTTAAGTACTAATCAAGTAGTGTAAAGGATAGGAAAACACATGCAAAGTTAATGATGATGATGATTTATAATTCAAATAATGCAAGAATAAAGGTACAAATATCATTCAAAAAATTAGATTTATAAAAGTTGCAATTATAATTTCTATAGTCATGGCTAACTTTACTTTTAAGAGGATATTTAATGATAATAAGAGGTAAGCTGATATATAATTTTATTATTATTTTGAGCAAATAGAATTAGATGAAAAAAAAGAGAGATAAAAATAGCATGTTTTTTGGTTTCATAGACTTTTTTTAAGATTTAGTGATGATCAAAGCATATCCAAAGCCAAGCACAATAATTATGAATTTTTTAGACATAAAAAAGCCATTGGCTTTTAACATCATAGGGGGGTCTTATTATACTAAATGCTTTAGAAGCTATTATTTTGGCTTATAATTATCAGATGGTGGGGTTTTGTTAGAGAGAAGATATAGAGGAGACCAGGAGTGATTAGAATATAACTAGATGATAATGTTATTCGGATAAGTTAAAAAAAAGGTATGATAAGAATCAACAAGCAGCACCATAAGTTTCATCACATGTGCCAATTAAGCCTATTACAAGGTCAATGGCTAAAAACATTAAAGAGGTATTCAATGAGCTTATTCAATATATTTAGGCCAGGTCAATACTTTAAAATTCAATAATGAATTATCAAGCTTTAATTAATATGCTCTAGGCAAAGAAATGAGATCTTTAATTAATACTTAAAAGTGTATTTTTATCAAGATTTTATATCATCATTTTGCACTTGAAGTATCAATAACTCCTTAACTAAAGCATGTTTTATAATAACATATCTAATAATATAAGATACCTTTAATTTGTGGTAAATATTTATCTTAAATACAGGTCTATCACATAAATAAAAGATTGATTGATAAGTTTAAGTACTAAAATTAAAAGGACAAAGAGATGACCAAATTTTTTTAAAAAAAATGGTGGCGTAGTCAAAACTGGAACACTGTTTGGTAATTTGGTCATATTTGGAGCTGTAGATCTCGAATTTAGGTTTACTTTATATGGATGAAAAGATAAGAAATAGGCCTACAACTTTCATGAGGAGTCCAAGATTTTAAAAAAGGCCGCTTTCAAGTCCAAATTATAGCAACAAAGAAGATGTTCGAATATGTCTTGCAGCCTATACATTATTCAGTGTTCAGCCCATATCTTAAGTTCTAGAAGTCCAAATGACCTCACTTTTTTTCCTTGGAAAGCTAAGATAATTTATAGAACTTTCACGTGGAGGTCTAGTTTAAATTCTAACATTATCATTGACATTTTATTCAGAGAAGAGAAGATAAAGATTGTCACCAATTTAAGAGTTGGGCACCCACTCAATAATTAGTCAAAAAATCGATAGTTCCTAATTTTGGCCTATAAAAGGAGGCATTTAGGCGTCTTGGTTTCCAGATCAAGATCATGCTCTTGCTTTCTCTCTTTGTATTTTTGTAATGCTTAAGTTTTACTTTCATTAATATCTTGTTTATGCCTTTCATTTTCTTTTCTTTACTTAGTTAACTTTTATCTTATTTATATTCTTATCTTGTTTATTTATTTTTCTCTCTTTCATTATGTTTAGCTAAGTTTATAATGTCAACATGAAAAGGTTACACTAATGGTGTTAGGATAAGTATAGTGTAAACTTAACACGGACTTTAATGTTTGATACTAACATGTTTTGTATTTGTTATCTTGTTCACTCTTTAATACTTTTCAAATGACTAATCTAGATTTATGTTGTATAACACTTGATACAACAAATACTTGGCACTTTTATAGTACAAACCGTATTGTATAACCGACACTTGTACTATGAAAGGAACTTGATTTGTTGTTAACATAAGTTATAATCATGAATACCTGACAACATTTACAAGTATTAGTATTATTCGAATAAGATAATTAATATACTCATGTTAACAATTTATAATATGATTGGAACCTCCTTTGTGTGTGCTTTACATTTGAGTAATAAAAGTTTATACTATACTTGTTTGAAATATAATTTGTGGATCCTCTAACCTTGATATTTGTCGTTATCATTGTTTAATCCTTACATTGATCTTACATCTCAAAGTTCTCTTCAACTTCTTCTTCTTCTTCTATTACTATTACTATTATTATTATTATTACTACTACTACTACTATTGTTGTTGTTGTTGTTGTTGTTATTGTTGTATTATTGTTATCTATAATTTATTCAATTAACCAAATTATAGCACACGTATAATGACTCGAATTATAGCATGAACATTATTATATTAAAGCTTTTTTCTTTTTTCAATAAAAAAATAAAGCTAAAACATGGCTATAAAATTTAAGACCTGAATCCATTCGTGCTTGGGATGAAATGCAACAACAGTTTTTAAAGAAATTTTTCCCTTCTCATAGAACAAACTATTTCAAAAGACAAATTACCACTTTCACTAAAAAACTAGAAGAAATATTTTACCAATATTGGGATAGATATTGAGACTTGCTAAAATGTTGCCTTTATCATGGTTTTAAAACATGGAGATTGGTTTCATATTTTTATGAAGGGTTAACACCTAGAGATAGACAAATGGTTGAATTGATGTGCAATGGAACTTTTGAAGATAAAGACCCTGATGAAGCAATGATGTTCTTAGACTTGTTAGCTGAAAATGCTCAAAATTAGGACACTACAAGTACTTATAAGGCACTAGGTATAACTCAACCTCATACATCTAGTGGAGGTATATATAACCTTAGGGAAGATTGATTAGTACTTAAAAGTGCATTTTTATCAAGGTTTTATATCATCATTTTACATTTGAAGTATCAATAACTCCTTAACTAAAACATGTTTTATAATAATATATCTAATAATATAAGATACCTTTAATTTGTGGTAAATGTTCATTTTAAATGCAGGCCTATCACATAAATGAAAGGATTGATTGATGAATTTAAGAACTGAAATTGAAAGGATAAAGAGATGGCCAAACTTAGAAAAGAGATGTCGGTGCAATCCAAACCGGAACACTGTTCGGTAATTGGGTCATATCTGGAGCTTAAACCAGAACACTGTTCGATAATTAGGTCATATCTAGAGCTATAGATCTCAAATTTAGGTCTACTTTATATGTATGGAAAGGTAAGACATAGGCCTACAACTTTCATATGGAGCCCAAGATCTAAAAAGGGTAAGACATAGGCCTACAACTTTCATATGGAGCCCAAGATCTAAAAAGGCCATTTTCAAGTCCAAATTGTTGCAACAACAAAGAAGCCCGAATCTGTCCTCCAGCCCGAGCACTGTTCAGTATTTTGGCCATATCTAGAGTTCAAGAAGTCCAAATGACCTGAATTGTTTACACAAGAAAGCTGAGACAATTGCCTATAACTTTTATGTTTTTGATTGGCTCCAATTTTGACGTTATCAATGATGTTTTGGGCAGACAAAAGAAGATAAGGATTGTCACCAAGTCAAGAGTTGGCCACCCACTCATCAATTAGTCATCAAATCAATAGTTTCCAATTTTGGCCTATAAAAGGAGGCATTTGCCATGCATTTAGGCATCTTGGTCTGTAGATCAAGATCATGCTCTTGCTTCTTTTTTTTTGTATTTTTTGCAATGTTTATGCTTTGCTTTCATTAATATCAAGTTTATGCCTTTCATTTCCTTTCCTTTACTTAGTTAACTCTTATCTTATTTATGTTCTTATTTTGTTTATTTATTTTTCTTTCTTTTATTATGTCTATTTTATGTTCTTATTTTGTTTATCTATTTTTCTTTCTTTCATTATGTCTAGCTAAGTTTATTATGTCAAGGTGAAAAGGTTACACGAATGGTGTAAGAATAAGTATAGTGTAAACTCAATATGGACTTTAATGTTTGATACTAACATGTTTTGTATTTGTTATTTTGTTCACTCTTTAATACTTTGCTTGTTAAATGACTAATCTTGATTTATGTTGTATAACACTTGGGACAACAAATGCTTGGCACTTTCATAGCCCATATTGTATGGTATAACCGACACCTGAGCTATGAAATGAACTTGATTTGTTGTTAACATAAGTTATAATCATGAATGCTTAACGAGATTTACAAGTATTAGCATTAATTGAATAAGATGACTAATGTAATCATGTTAACAATCTATAATCTGATTGGAACCTCCTTTGTGTGTGGTTTCCAATTGACTAATAAGAGTTTATACTATACTTGTTTGACATACCATTAGTGGATCCTCTAACCTTGACATTTATTGTTATTATTGTTAAATCTTTACGTTAATATCTCATCTCAAAGTTCTCATCTTTATCTTTTTCTTCTTCTTTTTCTTTATTATTATTATTATTAGCAGTACTACTACTACTACTACTATTATTATTATTATTATTATTATTATTATTATTATTATTATTATTATTACTACTAATACTA
>NW_011500445.1:34948-40998 GCF_000495115.2 Populus euphratica | reverse complement strand
TATTACTATTATTATTGTTGTTGTTGTTATTGTTATTTATAATTTGTATAATTAACCTCCATGTGATTCGACCCCGGTCTTACCAGGTTATTTATTACTTTGACACTCCTGCACTTGGGAGAAGACATCAATCTTTTAGTCGTGTCAAAGATCATGACCTCCAAGCTAAGTTTGCATCTTTAGCTAGAAAAGTCGAGACACTAGAATTAAAAAAGAATGGTCAATTAAAATTTATTCAAGATATTGCGTGTCAAATCTATGAAACAAATGAATACTTAACCAATAACTATCCAACTTTGCCTTCTTTTAAAGAATATCTTCATGAACAAGCCCATACTTTGAACAATTTTTAAAGGCCTAATCATAACCCATACTTGCAAACATACAACCATGGTTGGAGAAATCACCTAAATTTCAGTTGGAAGAGTGACAATAATAATGCACAAACTTCATTACTAGCATTTCAAGCACGTTATAATTTCCAAAATTCTCAAAGATATGTACCTCCTTATGCTCCACCTCCTATAAGAAATCTTAAGGAAACATTGCATCCATTCATTGAAAAACAAGAGACAAACAATATTCAACTTGCTCAAAGCATGACAGATTTTAAAAATACTCTTGCAAAATTAACATCTACTCTAAGTTTCCAAGAAAAAGGTAAGTTCTCATCTCAACCACAATAAAATTCTAAGGGGCAATACAATGTAAATACAAATAGTTCCAGAAGCTAGCACATGGATCAAGTCAAATCAGTCACTACTCTTTACAATGGTAAGATTATAAAAAAAACCCACTCTTGAACCTTGTGAGAAAGATGATGAGTCAATCTCTAAGGGTAAGGAAGGGGTTGATCTGAAAATTACAAAGAAAATATTGATTCCTTACCTGCACTTCCATCTCCTCATACCATGACCAAATAAAAAAAAGTCAATCATAACTCTGAAATCTTTGAAACTTTCAAATAGGTAAGTGACACGACTAAAAGATTGATGTCTTCTCCCAAGTGCAGGAGTGTCGAAGTAATAAATAACCCAGTAAGACTAGAATCGAACCATAGGAACGTTCATTGTACAAATTATAAATAATAATAATACAACAACAATAACAATAACAATAACAATAACAATAACAACAACAACAACAATAATAGTAATAACAACAACAACAACAACAACAACAATAATAATAATAATAATAATAGTGACAATAATAATAACAACAACAACAACAATAATAATAATAATAAAGAAAAAGAAGGAGAAGAAGATGATGATGAGAACTTTGAGATGGAATATTAATGTAAGGATTAAACAATGATAATAACAAATGTCAAGGTTAAAGGTTCCACTAATAGTATATCAAACAAGTATAATATAAACTCTTATTATTCAATTGGAAACCACACACAAAGGAGGTTCCAATTAGATTATAGATTGTTAACATGATTACATTAGTCATCTTATTCAATTAATGCTAATACTTGTAAATCTCGTCAAGCATTCATGATTATAACTTATGTTAACAACAAATCAAGTTCCTTTCATAGCTCAGGTGTCGGTTATACCATACATTATGGGCTATAAAAGTGCAAAGCATTTGTTGTACCAAGTGTTATACAACATAAATAAAGATTAGTCATTTAACAAGTAAAGTATTAAAGAGTGAACAAGATAAGAAATACAAAACATGTTAGTATCAAACATTAAAGTCCATATTGAGTTTACATTATACATATTCTTACACCATTAATGTAACCTTTTCACCTTGACATAATAAACTTAGCTAAACATAATAAAAGAAAGAAAAATAAATAAACAAAATAAGAACATAAATAAGATAATTAATGAAAGCAAAGCATAAATATTACAAAAAATACAAAGAGAGAAAGCAAGAGCATGATCTTGATCTAGAAACCAAGATGCCTAAATGCATGGCAAATACCTTTTCTTATAGGCCAAAATTGAGAACTATTGATTTGATGACTAATTGATGAGTGGGTAACCAACTCTTGACTTGGTGACAATCCTTATATTCTCTTGTCTGCCCAAAACATCATTGATAACGTCAAAATTGGAGCCACTTGAAAACATGAAAGTTGTAGGAAATTATTTCAGCTTTCTTATGTAAATTTTTTTGGTCATTTGGACTTCTAGAACTCCAGATATAGGCCAAACATTGAATAATACTCAGGTTGGAAGGCAAATTCGAACTTCTTTGTTGTTGCTACAATTGGACTTGAAAATGGTCTTTTTAGATATTGAGCACCATATGAAAGATTTAGGCCTATGTCTTACCTTTCCATCCATATAAAGTAAATCTAAATCTGAGATCTACAGCTCCAGATATGACTCAATTACCAAATGGTGTTCCGGTTTGGATTGCACCGACATCTCTTTTCTAAGTTTGGTCATCTCTTTGTCCTTCCAATTTCAGTTCTTAAATTCATCAATCAATCCTTTAATTTAGGTAATAGGCCTGCATTTAAATGAATATTTACCACAAATTAAAGGTATCTTATATTATTAGATATATTATTATAAAACATGATTTAGTTAAGGAGTTATTGATACTTCAAGTGCAAAATGATGTCATAAAACCTTCATAAAAAATGCACTTTTAAGTATTAATCACAGCCCCCAACCAGCTTATTATTGGTCCCTAGTAATCAAAGCGTTAAAATTGAAAAACAATTTGCAAATTCCACAAAGCAAGGTATTCATCATTTAACTTCCATTAATCTATCCAGATAAACAAACTCTCATTAAATTTATATATCTGCTCAATACCTCTATACAAGATATTAATAAATTTTTTTTTTGTGCTCAATATATCAACACATAATTATGGAGCTTTTCTTAGAAGAAAACAAAATTTTTATGCTAATGTTTAAGGTTAACTTTCTTGGGTTGAGATTATTATTTTTTTTCTTTTTTTAAAAAAATATATACATATAACTTAAAACACCATACATCTTTAACCCATGTAACAAGCTTTCGGCTAATGAATCTCAGACCAGTTGGTCTTAGGGCATTAGGTGTTGAGACACCCCTACGAGCTTAGTAACTTGGGTCGTAGATACTGATACACAGATAGTACAATGTTTGATTCCCTTAAGCTTTTCTCCTCAACTCATGTAACAAGTGTTGGGCCAATAGCTCCCAAGTCAGTTGCCTTTAGGGTATTAGGTGTTAAAACACCCCTTCGGGCTTAATTGCTTGGGTTAGGGAAGCTAGGAAACCAAACTTATTTACATTTTTATTATCATCATTTTTTTTTTGCTCTTTTTTTTTGTTTTTTTTTTTCCTTCAAATTATATACTATCCCTTTCCCTTGGTTCTTACCTTTAACAAAAGAACATAATTAATGTAATAATCCAATGTGCAACCCACAATCATATGTTAAAGTGTGTGTGTGTGTGTGAAAATTAAGGTTTAAGAATACATGTTAAATCAGTATATGAGCAGAATTAAGTGATAATAATACGAGAGTTTGCAAACCTGAATATTTCAAGAAGTATTATAATAGACTTTGTTAAGAATGGTTACTAAGATGCGTCTCAAGAGTCATTTTAACAAAAAAGCTCCTTTACTCTGCCATCCTAGTAACAATAATTTTGCACATGCTTTATAAAAAGAAAATAATTTTTTTATCAACTACTACCCTCTCCTCCCAACCAAAACGAGACATTATCCTCAATATTCTAAAATAGAAAGATAGAGTACAGAACATATCATCTGAAATAATGAACTTTGACAATCCTGAAACACACTAAAATAAAAATAAGAAGTAACAAAACATAATAATAAAACAAAAAGACATAAAAATTCACAAATGAAGACTCAAATCCAATCTAAGCTTTTTACGACTTTCCTTAGATGACCAATTTATATGACTCATGGAGGGATCAATTATAGGAATGAAAGATTGTAGTTGGTCAATCAATTTTTCAGTAGTAGCAGTAGAGATTATGATTTGTCGTGCAGAAGATGTTAGAAATTCCTATTCCACAACATGATCAAGAAAAGACAACAACTTATCATAATAACTATTAACATTTAGCAGACCTATGGGTTTATGGTGAATATGCAGTTAGGCCCAAGAGGAAATATGAAAGATCTCTTCCAATGTGCCAAGACCACCTGGTAAGGCAATGAAGGCATCAGCATGGTTAAACATTGCATTCATTCGAGTAGACATTATGGAGACCTGTAATTCCTCTCCAATTGTTTTTCCAATGATGTCCCCTTGTGCTAAGGCTTCAGGGACGACCCCCAAAACTTGACTACCTCCTAAAAATATAGCTTTTGACACACCTCCCATTAACCTAAGACTACCTCCCCCATACACTAAATGAATCTTTCTCTCAGCTAGCACTTGACCAAGATGATTTGCTGATTCTAAAAACTCATTTTCTTTCTTAGGACTAGATCCACTAAAAACACAAATATTTCTTATCTGATGACCTAAGGAACTTGCCATTTCTACACTTTTATTTTCATTGAATGTATGGGTTGAGTAGAAATGAAAGGAAAGAAAAAAGGATTTTATAGATGAGAAATTAAAAAGGTAATCATACCACCTATATGTAGGCCAGGTGGAGTCTCATACAGACACATACACTCTCTTTCTCTCTTTATTTATTTATTTTAAAAAAATATGTATGTATAGGTGGTTGTGATTGTGGCTCACATCTTTCCTTGGTTTTACGTCCAAGAATGGCTTAAAGGCCCTCTATGGGTCGGGGATAGGCTTCCCATCTATTTTTTTTAAAAAACTAGCAAACAGGGTCTTTTTTAATCAGATTCCCAAGACTATGTCAAGCATGTTCTTTATGAAAATGGTTCTTGCACGATACTTATCTCGACCATGATGAGACTTAAGAGTCAATAGAAGATTATCTAAAGACTCTCTGTGTTTTGAAATAAATCCCACTTTTTAACAATTTTCACAAGTTTTGCAGAATGCATGTGATTTCTTGAATATGGTGGGCCAGTAAAATCCACTTTGTAAGATTTCTACGGCCCTATTTTTTGACGACAAATGATCCATGCGTGCCTTAGACTGACAAAATGTAATGACATTACTTACCTCATTATCAGGAATGCATCTTTGAAATATTTGATCAGGACAATAATTGAATAAGTAAGGGTCATCCCAATAAAATTTTTGCTCAAAAATTTTCTTTTGTCTTCGATACTCAAGTGAACTGGCAAAAATCCAGAAGCAAGAAAATTGATATTTTTAGCAAACCAAGGCATTGAACTAAGAGAAAGTAGAGATTCATTAGGAAAATAATCATTGATTGGTGTGATGTCGGGTGTTGAATCTGTTGTCACTTTTGATAAAAGATCCACATCAATATTTTTTATGCCTTTTTCATTCTCGATTTCTTCCTGATTGGTCATGCATGAGGAAATGGAAGTGCTGGTGGGGAATCAGTCTTTTCTTTGCAATGTTCAGATTCAACCCCTTCCTTACCCTTAGAGATTGACTCATCATCTTTCTCACAAGGTTCAATAAATGGAAGAGTGATGACTGATTTGACTTGATCCATGTGTTGACATCCAGAATTACTTGCATTTGTATTGTATTGCCCCTTGAGATTTTGTTGTGGTTGAGATGGAAACTTACCTTTCTCTTGAAAACTAAGAGCAGATGTGAATTTTGCAAGAATATCTTGAAAATATGTTATGCTTTGAGCAAGTTGAGTGTTGATTGTCTCTTGCTTTTCAATGAATGCATACAAAGTTTCCTCAAAATTTCTTCTAGGAGGTGGAGCATAAGGAGGTTGACACGACCAAAAGATTGATGTCTTCTCCCAAGTGTAGGAGTGTCGAAGTAATAAATAACCCGGCAAGACCGGGGTTGAACCACAGGGAGGTTAATTGTACAAATTATAAATACAATAATACAACAATAATAACAACAACAACAACAACAATAATAATAATAATAATAACAATAATAATAATAACAATAATAACAATAACAATAATAATAGTAGTAGTAATACTAATAATAATAATAATAATAATAATAATAATAAT
>NW_011500445.1:34594-34938 GCF_000495115.2 Populus euphratica | reverse complement strand
GTAGTAGTAATACTAATAATAATAATAATAATAATAAAGAAAAAAGAGAAGAAGAAGAAGAAGAAGATGAGAACTTTGAGGTGGAATATTAATGTAACGATTAAACAATGATAATAACAAATGTCAAGGTTAGAGGTTCCACTAATGGTATGTCAAACACGTATAGTATAAACTCTTATTTTTCAATCGGAAACCACACATAAAGGAGGTTCCAATTAGATTATAGATTGTTAACATGATTACATTTCGCACAAATTAATTACCCTAACTTAAATCACACAAGATAGTATAGAGCAAGCAAGGGATCGATCCCACGAGGAAGATTTAGTTCAGATTTTTATGCT
>NW_011500445.1:25405-34325 GCF_000495115.2 Populus euphratica | reverse complement strand
TTAGCTAGACATAATGAAAGAAATAAAAATAAATAAACAAAATAAGAACATAAATAAGATAAAAGTTAGCTAAGTAAATGAAAGGAAATGAAAGGAATAAACTTCATATTAATGAAAGCAAATCATAAACATTACAAAAAATACAAAGAAAGAAAGCAAGAGCATGATCTTGATCTGGAGACCAAAATGCCTAAATGCATGGCAAATACCTCCGTTTATAGGCCAAAATTGGGAACTATTGATTTGATGACTAATTGATGAGTGGGTAGCCAACTCTTGACTTGGTGACAATCCTTATCTTCTCTTGTCTGCCCAAAATGTCATTGATAACGTCCAAATTGGAGCCACTCAAAAACATGAAAGTTATTGGAAATTTTCTCAGCTTTCTTGTGTAAAAAATTCAGCTCATTTGGACTTTTAGAACTCCAAATATGGCCAAAATACTGAATAGTGTTTAGGTTGGAGGACAACTTCGGGCTTCTTTGTTGTTGCAATAATTTGGACTTAAAAATGACCTTTTTAGATCTTAGGCTCCATATGAAAGTTGTAGGCCTATGTCTTACCTTTCCATCCATATAAAGTAGACCTAAATCTGAGATCTATAGCTTCAGATATGACCCAATTACCGAACAGTGTTCCGATTCGGATTGCACCGACATCTCTTTTCTAATTTTGGTCATCTCTTTGCCCTTGCAATTTAAGTTCTTAAAGTCATCAATCAATCCTTTCATTTATGTGATAGACCTGCATTTAAAATGAACATTTACCACAAATTAAAGGTATCTTATATTATTAGATATATTATTATAAAACATGTTTTAGTTAAGGAGTTATTGATACTTCAAGTGCAAAATGATGATATAAAACCTTGATAAAAATGCACTTTTAAGTACTAATCACACCCCCCAACAAGCAAAGTATTAAAGAGTGAACAAGATAACAAATACAAAACATGTTAGTATCAAACATTAAAGTACATATTAAGTTTACATTATACTTATTGTTACACCATTAGTGTAACCTTTTCACCTTGACATAATAAACTTAGCTAAACATAATGAAAGAAAGAAAAATAAATAAATAAACAAAGTAAGAACATAAATAAAATAAAAGTTAACTAAGTAAATGAAAGGAAATGAAAGGCATAAACTTGATATTAATGAAAGCAAAATATAAACATTACAAAAAATATAAAGAGAGAAAGCAAGAGCATGATCTTGATCTGAAAACCAAGATGCCTAAATGCATGGCAAATACCTCCTTTTATAGGCCAAAATTGGGAACTATTGATTTGATGACTAATTGATGAGTGGGTGACCAACTCTTGACTTGGTGACAATCTTCATCTTCTCTTGTCTGCCCAAAACATCATTGATAACAAATCCTTACTTTCTCTTAATTCAATGCCTTGGTTTACTAAAGATATCAATTTTCTTGCTTCAGGATTTTTGCCAACTCACTAGAGTATTGAAGATAAAAGAAAGTTTTTGAGTGACATGCAAAACCTTTATTGGGATGACCTGTACTTATTCAAATATTGTCCTGATTAAATATTTCAAAGATACATTCCTAACAATGAGGTAAGTAGTGTCATTAAATTTTATCATTCTAAGGCGTGTGAGAGTCATTTTTTGTAAAAAAAAAACAACTGCTAAAATCTTATAAAGTGGATTTTACTAGCCCACTATGTTCAAAGACTCACATGTGTTCTGTAATGCTTGTGAAAATTATCAAAAGTCAGGATTTGTTTCAAAATATAAAAAATCATTAGATAATCTTCTATTGACTTTTAAAACATATCCTGGTAGAGATATGCTTTGTGAATTTCACGACTCATGACCCCATTTTCATAAAGAACATGTTCGACATAGTCTTGGAAATTTGACTAAAAAAGACCTAGTTTGCTAGTTTTTAAGAAAAAAAGATGAGAAGCCTATCCCCGTCCTATAGAGGGCATTTAAGTCGTTCTTAAATGTAAAACCAAGGGAAGATGTGAGCCATAATCACAACTACCTGTACATACACATGCTTTTTTAAAAAAAAATAAAAAAAATAAAAAATAAATAAATAAAGAAAGAGAGTGAAACTCTAGCTCGCCTACGTATAGGGGATATGATTGCATTTTCAAGTTCTCATCTAGAAAATATTATTTTTCTTCCCTTCATTTCTACTTAACAAATACATTCAACAGATATAAAAGTGTGTAGAAATGGCAAGTTCTTCAAGTCATCACATAAGAAACATTTGTATTTTTGGTGGATCCAGTCCTAGGAAGGAAATAAAGTTTTTAGAACAACAAATCATCTTGGTCAGGTACTAGCTGAGAGAAATATTCATTTAGTTTATGGAGGAGGTAGTCTTGGCTTAATAGGGGGAGTGTCAATAGATGCATTTTTAGAAGGTAGTCAAGTTATAGGAGTTGTCCCTAAAGCTTTAGCACAAGGGAACATCATTGGAAAAATAATTAGAGGAACTACAGGTCTCTATAATGTCTGATCGAATAAATGCAATGTTTAAACACGCTGATGCCTTCATTGCCTTACCAGGTGGTCTGGGTACATTGAAAGAGATCTTTCATATTTCCTCTTAGGCTCAACTGTACATTCACCATAAACTCATAGGTCTGTTAAATGTTAATGGTTTTTATGATATTTTCTGGTCTTTTCTTGATCATGTTGTGGAATAAAAAATTCTAACATCTTCGGCACGACAAATCATAATCTCTATTGTTACTGCTAAACAATTGATTGGCAAACTATAATATTTCACTCCTGTAATTGATCCCTCCATGAGTCACATAAATTGGTCAATTAAGGAAAGCTATAAAAAGCTTAGATTGGATTTGTTCCTTCATATGTGAATCCTTGTGTCTTTTAGTTTTCTTAATAGTATATTATTTTGTTTTGTTATTTCTTATATTTTTTTAAGTGTGTTTCAGGTTTGTTAGTGTTTGGTGTTTCCAGTGATATCTTCTATACTCTATCTTTTTACCTTAGGATATTGAGGATAAAGTCTCATTTTGGTTGGGGAAAAGGGTAGTAGTTGATATTATTAAAAAAAAATTAATTAACTATATTTTCTATTTTATAAACCATTTGCAAAAACTGTTGTTACTAGGATAATAGAGGAAAGGAGTTCTTTTGTTAAAGTGACTCTTGAGACGCATCTTAATAAACATTCTTAACAAGGTCTATCAAAATACTTCTTGAAATATTCAGTTTTACAAACTCTCGCATTGTTATCACTTAATTATACTCATATACTCATTTAACAAGTATTCTTAAATCTTCATTTTCATACACACACTTTAATATATGATTGTGGGTTGCATATTGAATTATTACATTATTTATATTCTTTTGTTAAAGGTAACACCTAAAGAAAAGGGATAGTATATAAATTTAAAAAAAAATAATGACAATAAAAAGTAGATAAGTTTGGTTTTATAGCCTTCCTAAACTAAGCAATTAAGTTTAAAGGTGTGTTTTAACAATTAATACCCTAAAATCAACTGACTTGGGAGCTATTGGCCCAACGCTTGTTACATGAGTTGAGAAGAAAAGCTTAAGAGAATCAAGCATTGCACTATCTATGTATCAGTATTTGCAACCCGAGTTGTTAAGCTCGAAGGGGTATCTCATCACCTAATCTCCTAATACTAACTGCTTTGGGAGTCATTAGCTGAAAGCTCATTACATGGGTTAAAGATGCATTGTGTTTTTAAGTTATATGTATATTAAAAAAAAGAAAAAAAATATAATAATCCTAACCCAAAGAAGTTAACCTTAAATATTAAAACAAAAATTTTATTTTCTTCCAAATAAAGCCTCATAACTATATGTTGATATATTGAACACAAAAAAAGGTTTATTAATATCTTGTTTAAGAGATATTGAGCATATATATCAATTTAATGAGAGTTTATTTATTTGGATAGATTAATGGAAGTTGAATGATGAATACCGTGCTTTGTGGAATTTGCAAATTATTTTTCTATTTTAATGCTTTAATTACTAGGGGTTAGTAATAAGCTGGTTGGGGGGTGTGATTAATACTTAAACGTGCATTTTTATTATATTTTTATATCATAATTTTGCACTTAAAGTATCAATAACTCCTTAACTAAAGCATGTTTTATAATAACATATCTAATAATATAAGATATCTTTAATTTATGGTAAATATTCATCTTAAATGCAGGCCTATCACATAAATGAAAATATTGATTAATGAGTTTAAGTACTAAAATTGAAAAGACAAAGAGATGGTCAAACTTAGAAAAGAGATGCTGGTGTAATCCAAACTATAACACTGTTCAGTAATTAGATCATATCTGGAGCTATAAATCTCGGATTTAGGTCTACTTTATATAGATAAAAAGGTTAGACATAAGCCTACAACTTTCATGGAGTTCATGATTTAAAAAAGGTTGTTTTCGAGTTCAAATTATAGCAATAAAGAAAGTTTGAATCTGTCATATAGCCCCGATACTATCCAGTATTCAACCCATATCTTGAGTTCTAGAAGTCCATGACCTCAATTTTTTCCTAAAAAGCTAATATAATTTACTAGAACTTCCATGTGGAGGTCTAATTTAAATTCTGACGTTATCAATGATATTTTATTCAAATAAGAAAAGATAAGGATTTTTACCAATTCAAGAGTTAGCCACCCACTCAACAATTAGTCAACAAATCAATAGTTCCTATTTTTTGCTTATAAAAGGAAGCATTTTCTATGCACTTAGGCATTTTGGTTTTCAGATCAAGGTCATGTTCTTACTTTCTCTCTTTGTATTTTTGTAATGCTTAAGTTTTGCTTTCATTAATATCTTGCGTATGCCTTTCATTTCCTTTCCTTTACTTAGTTAAATTTTATCTTATTTATGGTCTTATCTTGTTTATTTATATTTCTCTCTTTCATTATGTTTAGCTAAGTTTATTATGTTAAGGTGAAAAGGTTACACTAATGGTGTAAGAATAAGTATAGTGTAAACTTAACATGGACTTTAATATTTGATACTAACATGTTTTGTATTTGTTATCTTGTTCTCTCTTTGTATTTTTGTAATGCTTAAGTTTTATTTTCATTAATATCTTGTTTATGCCTTTCATTTCTTTTCCTTTACTTAGTTAACTTTTATCTTATTTATGTTCTTATCTTGTTTATTTATGTTTCTATCTTTCATTATGTTAAGCTAAGTTTATTATGTCAAGGTGAAAAGGTTACACTAATGGAGTAAGAATAAGTATAGTGTAAACTTAACATGGACTTTAATATTTGATACTTTATATTTGTTATCTTGTTCACTCTTTAATACTTTGCTTGTTAAATAACTAATCTAGATTTATGTTGTATAACACTTGGTACAACAAATATTTAGCATTTTCATAGCCCATACTGTATGGTATAACCGTCACCTATGCTATGAAAGGAACTTGATTGGTTGTTAACATAAGTTATAATCATAAATGTCTAACAACATTTACAAGTATTAGCATTAATCAAATAAGATAACTAATGTAATCTTATTAACAATTTATAACCTGATTGGAACCTCCTTTGTGTTTGGTTTCCAATTGATAATAAGAGTTTATATTATACTTGTTTGACATACCATTAGTGGATCCTCTAAACTTAATATTTGTTGTTATCATTGTTTAATCCTTACGTTAATCTTTCATCTCAAAGTTCTCATCAACTTCTTCTTCTTCTTCTTCTTCTATTATTATTATTACTACTACTACCACCACCACCACTATTATTATTGTTATTATTATTGTTGTTGTTGTTACTATTATTGTTGTTATTGTTGTTGTTGTATTATTGTTATCTATAATTTATACAATTAACCTCCTTGTGGTTCGAACCCAGTCTTGCTGGGTTATTTATTACTTCGACACTCCTGCACTTAGAAAAAGACATCAATCTTTTAGTTGTGTTACTTAAATTATTCAAGAGATTATACAAATCTAGTTCAGTCATGGGTCAGCTGGTTGTAAATACCCAAGATCAAAAAGATCTTCGTATTAAACTCAAAAGATATTTTTTTTGTTAGTTTATTACTTTCCTATTTAATTTATATTTTCAATCTTAATTTCTGATTTTGTTTTTATTTACCCTAAATGTTTAAGGATTCTTTTTTTTTTTAAGGGTTGATTGCAAAATTGTTTGCAGTTTTGTAATGCTTTTTTAAAAAGAACAAACTATTAGAGATATATTATTTAATAATAAAAATCATAATTAGGGCTCTTATCCAGACTATTTTCAAAAATTATATCTTTCTTGATATTTTATTCATACTTTATTTAACTTCAATTGTGTCATATTAACAAGATATGATCCTCACTAAATATAGTTACAAACATAAGTTAATTCTCATCAAACAAAATTACTTTAATGCTTACCAAATCTTATTTACAATGAGATAAAAAATGTTTTCTCTATAAAAAAATCCTTATTGATTTTAATCCTTTAAAAATAATTTATAGTCAAATAAAGATAATGAAAACAACTATAAATATTTTATGAAAATATATAGGTTAAAAACAAAGAATAATATACAAATTCTAAATGTCGTTGATAGATCATTTTTCAATAAGAAGATTACAAAATAGTATATTCTTACTCATTAATAGATAGTATACCTCTGTACATAAAAGATTTAGTGATACTATTTTTTTTACAACATCAATATTCAAGGGCTCACTTAGGAGATTTACCTCAACGATTACATCCTCCTCTCTCATTTGCTCTTTTAGATTTTCTTCCTTGTTTATGGAGAAATCATCCACAACAACTAGAGGTACTAAGTTTTCATAAGGATTCAATCTATAATTAGTTATTTGTTTAAAATACATGAGCTAACTAGTGGTATAAACCAAATAAAATTTTGTGTTTTTTTATTAAAAAAATAAAAAGATGAGTGAACATATGTAAGTGCATATACATAATATTTTTAAAAATAAATATCTAAATTATCTTATATAAATATATTAATCTCTATATGATGAATTCGTGAAGATTTCAGGATTGGATTAACCTTTCCACTATTACAATATTAAATTGGTGAAGTGCTTAGACTTAACCACTAGTCTAATGGATTGATGAGGTGACTTTCATGCTTCCTTTCAAAACAAGTTCTTATCAAAATAGAAGACCTCTAATGCTTAATTTAATAAATGTAAGTGAAGAGAATTATTTTGAGCAAGAAAATAGTGAGTATAATAAGAAAAAAAAATATATGGAGAGTTGAACAGAGCAATTATTTTTTATAGATTTTGGTTATGTAAGGTGAAGAGTAATATAATAATGAAGAATACTTACAAGTACCTCATGGTAAGTGGAGAAAAATAAGTTTTTGGCCATTATGCTATTAATGAAAAGATTAGTGCTCATCTTTAATTATGGTACCTTG
This sequence comes from Populus euphratica, assembly GCF_000495115.2. Classification (NCBI taxonomy): domain Eukaryota; kingdom Viridiplantae; phylum Streptophyta; class Magnoliopsida; order Malpighiales; family Salicaceae; genus Populus; species Populus euphratica. The sequence continues at coordinate 26,908 of NW_011500445.1, read as the reverse complement.
TTGTGTTATTGGTGTTTTGATAAATGCATTTTAAGATAATATATGGCCGAGAATTGTTATTGGCAAGAGAAAACTAACAATTTATGAGCAAGTCAATAAAAGTATGGTGTCATGTTAATTCTCTTTAAACTTGTCTATTTATAGTAGAAAATCACAATGCATAAAAATTAATTAATTAATTGGATTTCCTAGAACCCATTCCACCTAAAGTCTTCTTCCCCCCTTTAATTTATCTCAAATCTCACCATAATTTACACTAACAACAACCATTACATATCCATTACAATAAAAATATACACCATGATCAAGCATTTCTCTAATTAATTATCAAAACCCTAAATCAATGTATACTAACAATTCAAATATAACTAAAAAGAATAACTAAATTCATCATCAATTATCATCCTTATATTAATACATATCAATCACATACAATTAATAAGCATTTAAACCAAATAAATTAATCCCTTTTTTTCTTCTAATTTAGCTCACTTTTAGGCCCTTAAAACACCTAGTTTCTTTTTTTATTTCATAAAAAAATTACATTAATTACCTTTTATTCCACACTAATAAACCCATTCAATATCCATTTTGTATTTCCTATAATTTTGACAAAGAATTCTAATTTGAAAGTTTAAGGATTTTACTTAAAATTTGACTAAATATCATTTAAAAATAAAATAATTAGAAAATGACACTTTACTCGTCTATTTGCTCAATACATGCCTTCCAAGTGAATTTATTTCACTCATTTTTTCTCTTCAAAATCCTCTAATTTCTTTCTCTAACTTTTTTTTCACAATCACTATGGATTAATTTTAAATGAATCTAAGAATACATGCAACATTTAATTGAAAAATAATATATATATTATTTTAATAAATGATGATTTTCTTAAAAAAAATATTACAAGTTTCAAATTTTATGTAATTATTGTATTAATGGAAACTAGTGAGAGTATTTCATTAAGAGTGATACAAACAAATTAACAAAAAATGTTGGGAATTTTCAAGGTTTGCCAAGAAAAGGAAAGGAAAGAGAGAAAGAAAAGGCATCTAAAAACATGACATATGGCAAGAGTTTAGTGGCGACCGTAAGATACCGTAAGTATTCTCACTGCAGAGTATTACCACCCGATTCAAGAAACTTACAGTACTGACGTCAAACGCGAGCTTAAAACCCTAGCGGCAGACGCTTCCTCACTCTGTCTCCCATCACGAACACAACTGACAAAGGTTAACTTTCTATAATCTGGCCATGCTTTTCTTTATTTATTTATTTTTAATCATTCTCTAACTTCATTTATCAAATGCAGCATTTGATTTTATTCAAAATAATAATATATTGCACAAGCGCCTTGCCTTAAATCTTGTTTTAGCTCACTAATTCCTGGAAATTGGGTATTCTTTTGATTTTATCGTGGTAAGATCTGAATTTAATTGCGACCCACATTTTACTTTCGTGATTTTTTTGTTCTTGGGATTAGGTTAGGTAAGCAGGAAT
>NW_011500445.1:10556-25381 GCF_000495115.2 Populus euphratica | reverse complement strand
GCAGGAATGGCATCAAAGCTAACTCAATTGCAATCCAAGGCTTGTCAAGCCTCAAAGTTCGTGTCTAAACACGGTAGTGCTTATTACAAGCAGTTGTTAGAACAGAATAAGCAGTATATCCAGGACCCACCTTCCGTTGAGAAATGCAATCTTTTGTCCAAGCAATTGTTTTACACTCGCCTTGCCAGGTCGGTCTCTCTTACTCCAATTCCATGATTTTGTTGCCCACTACAAAAAAATTGGACATATACATGATATCGATTTATTGCATGCTTCATAGATTTTTAAGTTTGCCACTGTTATCTTGGATTTCTGTGATATTGTATTTGCATCATTTACTTGTTTCTCTAGTTGGGATTTCTCGTATCGAAGACCTTGTGAATGTCTTCAATTGTTAGGTTATCAAACTGTTGCAGATGCCTGCAAAATTCTGAATTGTGTGGAACCTCGTACTAGGTGGCTCTTTATGCTTAATTGTGAAATTTGGGATTGGATGATCTGTCTGATCTTAACCATCAACTTCGGATCTGTTTTGGGTTGTTTGCATTGCATTTGAGTCCTAAATTAAGCTGATGTATGGAATCAGCAATTATGACAATGTGGCATAGATTGTGTTTTAGCCTACGAAACAGTATTTGACTAGCTCAATCTGTAAGCATATTCCATAGATCATGTCATGTCATTTGCTTGCGTGGGTGTCCATGTGAATTGCTTGGATTACATCGGTAAGCCAAGTAGTGGTTTTAGGTACAGAGAAAGAATTATCGAGCTTAAGCCTCATTTCTCATTCAGGGAATGAATTTCATCCCGCTATGAGAATGCATCAATGAACTGCCTAAGAACTTTGTACATTAGTTCTGAGAAGAATGGATTTCACAACTTACTTAATTGAACCTAGATAGTAATAATCAAGTTGGCCATTTCAAATGGCAGCTCCTTGAAGGTAAGAAGGCATTGCTGATAATTTTATTCCCACTGATGCTTGAAATACGAAAATCTATGTGCATTAATCAAGAACTGTTGTTGTAATAGTAAACGATGATGTATTGGAAATGAATCTTTCATGAGCCAATGGAAGGTCAGACCTTCTGTAGATACAGCTTAAACTATTTCCAATACTATAAAATGGAGAATCAGACACTTTCATAACTTAAAACTGTTTCCAGCTCGCATATATAGATATATATATATATATATATCCTTTGTTTTCTTCTAGGATGGTTATGTAATATTGTGCTGTATATATTGTCAGCTAGCATATTTTTGAACCTGATCATGCATTACTTTTCTTGATGCATGTTTCTTATTATTAGATCTAGTTGATATGTGAATTTGTTCCAGGTATCAGAATAGGATATTCATAAAGCAATGTGTATATGTTGTTTTATTTCTCCTGTCATATTCATGTTTTCTGAAGGTCATGAACCAATGTGTTTTCAAAAAAGGAGTATGGCAATCGCATTGATAGTTTTCTATATCATTCGATTCTTCCTTGTCTGGAAGACTTAGATGACATCATTAATGTTTTGAATTCCTAACTGGTTGAATCTCATGGAAATTTTGACAAATAATTTTGTTTTAGAAACGCGAAATATTGTAGGGATGCCAAGGATAGATTCCATAGAGGTGCCTACAAGATGTATATCTGAAACCAGAGAAAATATTTAAAAACACCTAACCTGTGTTGACTGTACATATTCCACGAGTATTCAAATCAGTATTATGTTGTGAACCAAGGGAAAAGAACACATTCCTTTCATAAAAATTGTTTGCTTGCATAGTTTGAAGTAGCATCTTTTTAGCGAATCTATAGAACATTTCTTGTATGCAGAAGTGAGAGAGGCAATAGTTCATGCACTTTGTGCTTAGACATGTATTTCTCATATTAATCCATTTATTTGGGTATGTGAAACAGTATTCCTGTGCGTTCTGAAGCATTTTGGAAGGAGCTTGATTATGTCAAACACCTTTGGAAGCACAGGCAGGAGTTGAAGGTTGAGGATGCTGGCATTGCTGCTCTGTTTGGGCTGGAGTGTTTTGCTTGGTTCTGCGCTGGTGAGATAGTTGGTCGAGGGTTTACATTCACTGGCTACTATGTCTAAGTCCTGAAACAAGAAGTAAATGCTTTGGAGTTGAACTGATCAAGCTTGAGATTTCCTTTTTTCCCCTTCATCTTGTCGGCAATTGACTATTGCATATATACTAAATTTACTATCCTGCATAAAAATAGAAAAACTGGCCAGGAAAACTCATTTCTGCGATCTTCTGTATTTTAAATTTATCTTTGCATTTGCCCATGTGCCAGGCAGCTGTCCCTTAGGCCCGATTTCTTTTGCTCAGAATAATGTCTCGGAAAATTCTTACAGGGAAAACTTTCTTCCTAGAGATGAGTTACTTTCTTATTTTTAATTGCAATGATGAAAATTATCATGTACTGTTTCTTGTTTGTGATACCATGCCTTAAGAGCAGTGTTTGTTTGGGGGGTGGTGTGTTGATAATGACTGAGTCCTGCGCTTGAGTTCCAGCCCAAGATTTAAAAATTTCAGAACCATGGCATTTTCAGGAAATTGATATGGTTTACTGGATAAGGCTGTTGATTCACTTGCGTGGAAACTATAGCACCCTGGAATTGAAATATATGTTTGCTGCTTTTATGCATTACTGATGCTCATATCTGATAAACAATCCGTGGCCAAAAGAGCTTGGAAAACTAGTTATGCAGCTTTTGTTTGTGGCCAAAATGGTTGCCGTAGCACTTGAATTGTTTTTCCAATATGAGCTTGAATGTGAAAATGATAGTATTTTGTGCTGTTGGCCAGTGTCAGCGTTTTGGGCACTTCTATTAAATGTCCTGTTCCTCTTGGAGGAAACTTACTGTGCAATCACTGGAGCAGCAACAGAGCAAAATACCTCAAGCATGCAGTTCAACAAGAGTGAACCATAAATAACAAGGAGATGATCCGTAGTGTATCTCAAGGAAGCATGCAACTCGAATGTACTCCACAGTGATTCTACTGATTACAGATCATATACTCTAATGGCTGCCTTGTATAGAATCAAATATGGACGGGGTTAAGAAGGGGGATTCTGCAAAAATATCTACAGCAGTTATAATTTGCTACTCAGCAGCCTGTATCAGATTTCCTTTAATTTAGAAGAGATGGTTCCTGAATGCCAGAAACACTTTTGGGGACAAAAGTGACAAATGCTAAGAACGGACCAAAGATCGTTTTAATAGCATAGCTCACAAAGTCATGATCACCTTCTTCAGAGGTGCTCAATGTGGTTCAAATGGCTTTAGCTGAAGGTAAAATTTCTACCACTGCATGTGCCAGATCTGTGATGAAGAATGAGGTGCAACCCAGAGCAGGTACACGGCCCCAATTCACAATTCCAGATTCACGCGCCAACTCCTTGTATCCCATATCAATCTCTTCAAGTGTCTCTGTGTTTACTGACAAAACTGCTATTCCAATTCATATAACAGGAGGTCAATATTAAAGTTCTCATTTGAATTAAATTAGAGCAAGAGTGTGCTGTTCTATCCAGCTAAACAGATTTCAACTTGTCACACTAAAACTTAGAAGGAATACATCGTGCATGAGACCAAGGGCCTTCAGTCTGGACACAATGTGTACCAATCCAGTGAGGAAAATTAGCTTGCGCTGTCAAATCCAAAATACCGTCCGTGCAGTAGGACCAGTAGTCCATATTTAATAGAATTTCATGACATACAGGAACAGTTCAGGTTCATAGATGCATGAAACATTCAAAAGATCAGCACCCCGCATGTTGTAAGCCCTATAATACCATTAAGTATTTTGGTACGAGACATTCTTCAAAGTAGCATCTGTAGCGCATTGATGGGAACTCATACTTGACTGCTTGGACTCCAAAACACTAATGGATTGGTCAAATATCATTCTTTTTATATACAAACAAAGCAAAGTTATCTTCAGAGTCAAGAATTCATTTAATAATCACAAGTTTCTGGACTCCACTGATTGTAACGCAGTGTATCAACATGCCGATCATCATGAAAGAAGTCACATCATGAGAACATTCATTGTTTAAGATACCAACCCAACAAATCGTTAAAGTTGGTGATGTAATATACTTGGATCAATGTGGAATGCATAAATCTACTGAAAGGTGCCTGAATGACAGCGATTAATTCCATGAAAAAGGAAACTGCCAATTGCATACCTTACAGGTACAGCTAGAAGACTTTTAACACCTCTCTTGCCAAGCTCAACAAGAACTTCATCAGTGTAGGGCTTCAGCCAGTGTACAGGTCCAACTCGGCTCTGGTCAGGTAAAAATAAAATAAAAGAGGGATAATAGGTCATATTGCAAGATATGAGCAATAATAAACATAGTTAAAGGTACAACCTAATGATGGAGATAAGGAAAGCATGCTCAAGTAAAATAGACAGCAACCCAGTATAGCACTCATATACCTGGAGCAATACTGAGTTGTAAACCTTGTGAACTTAGATAGTATAACCAACCTGATAAGCAAGAGTATGATCATTGTGAAATCCTCTGGCTTTTAACTCTTGCGTTATTAAGTAGATGCACTCCTCCATCTGATCTTTGTAAGGATCTCCTGCATCCTGCACGTAACTCAATGGCCACTACATGGGCACTGAAAAATATATACCTAAGGACTTAAAATTAAAGAGTTTGCTTCCTCTGTAGTCTCTCTCTGTAGTCTCAGGTTCGAATCCTTGGTTGCTCATATGATGACCACTGAAGGCTTACATGATCGTTAACTTCAAGGCTCGTGGGATTAGTCATGGTGCGCGCAAGCTGACCCGAACACCCACGTTCATCTAAAAAAATATATATATACCTAAGAATCCATAGAAAAGAAGAAAGAGTCAGAATAACCAGTGCACGCCTACCTAAAACATAGAATGTTTTTGGGCGCCACAGAATTATGCATAAAAATAATTCAATAATTGAACTCACTTCTTCAGGCTCAGCAAATTTTTGTAGCTCTTCACCAATCAAGTCAGCTATAGACTTGATATAACCTTCTCATTGATACCAAGACTGTACAATCGCAACTGGCAGCCATGATAGAAATGCATCTTCTCTGAAAGTTCACTCACGTCCAGAGAGGTTTTAGGTAATACTTTCAATGTGCTGCAAAAAGAAAGCAAGAAATTTATACAAATATAACACCTGAATATATTCTGGAGAACATGGAGGCTCGACCCAGTTGTGGATATGGAGAACTGAGGATAAAGAGGCAACACAACAAGCTTTGCTATCCTATCCCTCTTAATGTGTCAGAAAAAATTAAAAATACAAGTTAGATAGGTCTGCAATCAAAAGCTTATGTAATTAGGAGATTCACAATTATTTTGAAAGGATTTGATAATTTGTAGAAAGGTTTAAGTCTCACCTGATGAATTGCTTCTTCAGTGAAAGGGTACCTGCCGGTAACGCATCCCGACATAAACACTGGCGGTCAAACCCTTGTTGGCTTGCAAAGCCATTTCGATCCCATCAGCCTGCAACAATTTTCTCAAAGTGTGAATGCAATTGTCTACAGGAAGAAGCAGTGGCACAAATAAAACTGATTGAGGAAAGAAAGCAGCAGAATGACCAAAACATGGTTTTCTGAAAGAAAACTTGAATCCTAATTCTTAAAGAGGACATGCATTCTACCATCTCGTCTGTAATTTTACGCAAAGGGGAGCCCCCTCCAATAGAAGCATACCCTTCTTTACTTTACGGAGCACGGAGCACGGAGATTAATTTTGCCAAAGGTCTCTGAAGAAACCGAAACAGCCAAGGATGTCTTATAATATCCTGCACTGTAACCTTATAATTGTCGTATCAACTCCAAAACTGAAGGAAGAAAGCTGTCTAAACACAAAGAATTGTCCATTAGCTGCTGCAAGGAAGAAGGTTCTCAAAGCCGCGTCGTTTTGGTGGAATCCGATTTTTAGTTCCTTAAATTACCCTTGTCTAAGAGATACTCCATGTGCAAACCCTTTGTCTAAACTGGTAAATGCAAGTCCGGCTTTGTTTTAGGGTTTTTGCGAACTACTATATAAGCTAGTGCTAATCACCTAAAGAACATCACGCGTGCTCTACTTCCTGCACCACGCAACGGCACGTCTCTGTTTCTTCCCCCTTTGTATTTTCAATGCTAGAATGCTGCGACATGATTATTTTCTTGTTTTTATATGTAAGCATAAATCTAATTTCTCTAATTTGTATGGATGGGCTCCATAACAGAGTCAACAGCAGGCGCCGATCCATGGCGATCTGACTGCCGCTTGGAGCCAAAATTCAGTTTTGCCCGGATGAAGATACCTTGGAACTCATTGTTGTTTCTTGACACAATAATCCGGTTACATCTCTTCTTTGTTTTTAATTGAAAGGATTTTATTCTTAAAAGAACACAAATTGGAGGCACCCAGTCAGACACGGGTGATTATTGGTTTATTTGATGCCAAATCACCTTTTGCATGGTGCCTAAATTGAGCTGCTTTCACGATCGGGGTGGGTCATTGCTTGATCATGGCTTCCTTCGAGTTTTAAGCAGCTAAATCCCCTAATGGTCTTTCTTACAATGTTTGAAATTGGTCTTTTTGCAGTCGTTTCAAATAAACATTTCCTCGTTTCTCTTTTTTGTCGTTTTCAATTTGTTAGACATATTCATCTTTAGACAGCACCGCACCCAAATGTCAAGTTGGTGATTCCGGCTATTCATCAACGGTGAGATTGAGGATGAGCTTTTGATTTGATTCCATTGCTGATCTGGTGCAGAACTGTATTTGGACTTCCATTGAGCAAATCATATACTTTAGCTAAACGCTTTCATTTGGACCAAACCAGAGAATCTGTGAAGTGCTTTGAACTTCTATCCTGCCTTTGTGGGACCAGAGTGCGCATTGATGTAGTTGTTGGGTTCGTGTGACTTGAAATCCTCGATTCTACAAGCTTTTCTTGGCCTTGAGATTAATGGTGCGTTTTGCTTCAGGCTATAAAGTAGTATGAAGTGCTTGATTCGAAGGAAAGAAAACCAGCCGGAAAATTGAACATGCAATCACAAACACGCGAGTTAACCACCGTCTCTAAAAAAACCAAGCAAGGAGGAAGCCCGATTCTGGGGAGTTAATCAGAACGCACCAATTGAGGCTTGCTCCTACTGTTGAACAAGGGACTATTTTTCAGTGGAAATACCATAAACGATATTCATGAGAATGGGAGTGGAGCATGCAAACGTGCAAAGACTTGCTATCCAATCCAGTTCTGTGAAGGATCGGATGAAGGAAAAGATAAATGGAAACCTGAACTGTCAAGAGATGATGAGGAGAAACCAGGAGCAACGCTCAGCGTTTGGGGAGTTCCAAAATAATTACTATGATCTCTACTTCGACATTAATTTTCTTCCTTCCAAACCCTGTACTGTAGCAGCTAAAATGCAAAAGCCCCGCCAGTGTATGGAAATGACCATGAAAATTATAAAAACGTTTCAGTTTACAGCCTCGCGGACAGAATAGGCATAATCAATCAATCACAGAATGGAAACAGAAGTTGCGTGGATTATAAAAGCATGCACGGGTAGTTTGTTAGTCATGTCTTTTAAGTAATGCATTTGAGTGCTAATGAAATCACCAAATTAAGTGTTGCTCAAACTGTTGAACATTGAGAAGAATTTCCAGCTGAGGAACCAAATGTTGTTCGTGGGAGTAAAGTATGCCAGCTTGCCTGCTACAAACCAACACAATCCAATTCTGGGAAGGAGGAATGGATAAACAGAAGCATAGGACACAAAACAGGCAGGCGAAGATAAGCTGGAAGGGTCAACAAGTGAGAAAACAAAATTTAGAAATGACATAGGCACAACATGTGGACATTTTTGGAGTTCCAACAGAGTTAACGAGATTTGTAGCTGGTTTTACATTTCCTGCTAGTTTCAATCTGCTACTGCAGGTGAGAAGTTTAGAATTCAACTGCCAGTTATATGACTGTTGGAAATTCAACTTAATAAATTTCGATTCACTACCAAATGGACAAAAAGGCAAGCTGAGTCAATCAGAAAATGGAAATATATATATATATATATATATTGCATTTGATATGAAAGCATGCACAAGTATTTTTCTCATCTAGTGAATCTGATTCAACCGAGGACATTTTATAACTCGCAATTCCTTTAAGCTGATTCACAGGAGCGGGAATTATACTCAAAACAATCCTCGAAGATGACAACCATAACCACCACTCAGTCACAGCTGCAAGCATTCATTCATATCAGATACCACACATGGTGCCTGATGAATTTCCGATAGCCAATTCATCACAAAAGAACAAGTACAGGAATTGCTAATGGATCACATCAGAGGCATATCGAAGATATAACAAATCCACCCTGGTAAACGAGTTCTAAAAATAAACTGGCAAAATCGATTCAATAATATCAAGTTTCATGCAACCAAAATTCTAGTGTACAGGAAAATTTTGCACGTAGATTTTCTGCAAGCTAAAGCGTCCAAACCACAATAAATAATTACAAAACTACGTTTATATCTCAATAACTCCATTCTATCTAGAAAGCGGCTACGCCCATCAGTAAGAATCATCAAAAGCAGCAATCACAATCGAATGGGCAAAGAGGGGTACCTCCACCACTGCTATTGTTAAAACCCAATTCCTCTTCTGTATAAATGCTGAATCCATCTTCTGTTTTCATTCGAGACTTAGAAGGCGGGTCAGTAAATCTTCTCTCTTCATCTTCTTTACTCTTCTTCTTCTTTTTCTTCATCGATTTCGGTTTCTCTTCTCCATTTACATTTGCCTTATCAGCCTTTATTTGTTCAGGTTTCTTCCTCTTCTTTCCAGAGAAGATATCATCAATCTCATTACCTGATTTCTCTGGTGTTGATGAGGGTTTTGCCTGCTGTACATCTGCATTTTCTTTTTCTTGTACAGGTTTCTTGGAAGAACTCTTATTGGGCATACTGAATCAAGCTAAAAGTTTGGTACCCTGTTGTTTTACTACAATCCATTAAAAAAACAAGAATGCCAACTAACAATTCTCGAATTCACTAATGGTTTTGAAGACCAACTGATGTAAGTCAACTGACTGGAGAATAGAAGAGTAACAAACAAATAACATCGACAGACAACAGAACATCTAGCTCAAAATCAGCAAAACAAAAGGGCCACAGCCAGCAACCTGAATTCCCACATAAGATGCAGCAAATGGTTCAAACTTGAGAATATCTCGGAATGTCATTTTCTTCATAATTGTCATGGGCAGAGAAAAAAGATGAAAATTCTCAATTGATATGCATTGTTTAGTAACCAAAGAAAGTGTATATATCTTAAAAAAAGTCGCCAAATTAATTGTTCTCAGGCTAAATTTTTTGCTACGTTTTCCAGGCAAACGCAAGCAAGTTGGGGTTTTTTTTAAAAAAATATATTTTTAGTATGAAAATCAAAATCTAATAGAAGGTAGGAATTATGAAACAGAGAAGAGAGCATAAATATAGCAGTAAGAAAAAAAAAAAAAAAAACCGGAGGGGGAAAGAGAGAGAGAGAGAGAGAGCTAACCTTAGCTTGCTTGCTTGCTTGCTACCTGTTGAGATTGGAGACGAAGCAAGGAAAGAAGAACTCTAAAACTAGAACCCTTAACGTGATGAACGACGCGGCTGCGGAGGATTCTGTGGTTTTGTAGGTAACGCTACTGAAGTCGCATCCCCAGGATATTACCGTGCGGTCTTTAGGGAGTTTAACGTGGAAGGTTCGATTCTGATCTCATCAACACCTGTTTTTTTCAGGTGTGTGATTGTAAAGCTTCAAATTTTTCTTTTCTTCAAGTTGATAATAAATGAATTTTAAAATATTCTTCTTCTATTTTAATTTTTATTTTATTTTCGGCACTCAAGTACGGAAGAAATATGAGAGTAATTTCAAATCTATAAAGAGATTTTCTACCAAGGATATTCGGCTTTGTTAAGTCACTCCCATCCCAGTTTCCAATTAATGTTTAGAAAACTTACCCTAAATTTCCCTCTTAAACTACAGTGAAGATAAAATTAAAAGGAACCTAAATTTTCACATTTTAGCAACATCATAGCTCAACTTTAAATAGATAATTTTTTTTAAAAAAAATTGAAAGATATATCATCAACTTTAAATAGATAATTTTTTTAAAAAAAATTAAAAGATATATCATATACTGTTAAAAATATATGAAAATATAGTTTCTAACCTAACTAGAATCACATTAAAATTCAACTTGTTGTTCCAGTTATGATAAATAAGGTAGCCAAAAGTTAAATTATTTGAATCTAGTCTTTTTTTTTAATCCTTGCATAATGGTCTGGGTTTCACCAACAAGCCTCTCTTAAACATGAATACAATTAATCATGTCTTGCTCCTTAATTTAATATTGTCTTGAAGTCCATCTTAATCTATATATTTTGAAAAAAAATCCATTGAAAGCCTATTTGAACCTCTTAACTATAAGCCTTGTAATTGGACCAATCGAAATCTCAAATGGATCCTTTGATGCTTGAATCACATCACTATCCTTGTACATTTTGTTGAATTTGTTTTGATTACTTTGTCATGGGATTATAGGGATGTTAAAAACAAGATCTCATACCTTGTTGATGTTTAATTTTACAAAAATAATTTTGATTTTGTTAATTAAAAAATATTAAAAACACAAAGACATCATGAATTCAACAAAGTGTTTTTTAACAATTCAAAACACGCCTTTCTTTATTCCTTAGTATTTTGTCAAAATTATTTTTTGGTCCCTCTAGTTTGAGAATAATTCATTTTGATATAAAATTTTCTTTTCTTTACATATTAGTCCATGAATTTGAAAGATGAGGAATAAAGTCATAAAAAAATAGTGGTTGAGGAAGAAAACATTTGGTTGGTTATATTTCGACAAGAAAAATTTAATGGTGATGGTTTTTTACCTATAAACATATTTGAAAAATTAGAATGAGATCCATTTAGATTTTTTTTTATTCATTTTTTTTAGTAATTTAGGATATTTTAGGGATAGTAAGTGGTTTATAGAGGTTTTATAATGTTTTTGAGATGCTTTTAAGTATAAACAACTTAAAATTAAGCTGTTAGGATTCAAAACTTGAACCCTAATCTTTCAATCATTAGGAATTAATAGAAATGTAACAACAAACAATAGTTCAATAACTATTATAGGTAACTTGTAACGCATGCGCACACACATACATATTGATTAGTACTTAAAAGTGCATTTTTATCAAGATTTTATATCATCATTTTGCACTTAAAGTATCAATAATTTCTTAACTAAAGCATGTTTTACAATACAAGTCTGATACCATAAGATACATTTAATTTATGGTAAATATTCATCATAAATGCAAGCTTATTACATAAATAAAAGGATTGATTGATGAGTTAAAGTATTAAAATTGAAAGGACAAAGAGAGGGTCAACTAGAAAAGAGATGTTGGTGCAATCCAAGCAATAACATTATTCAGCAATTGGGTTATATCTGAAGTTATAAATCTCGGATTTAGGTCTGCTTTATATGGATGGAAAGCTATAATATAGGCCTAAAACTTTCATGCGGAAGGTAAGACTCAATTCTACTATTTGAAAGTCCAAATCTTAGCAACAATGTAAAAGTCCAAATCTATCCTGCAACTCAGACACTATTCAGTTTTCAGTCTCTATCTCGAGTTCTAGAAGTCCAAATAACCTTAATTTTTTTTCTAGAAAGATGAGATAATTTCCTAAAACTTTCATGAGTAAGGTTAGTTTAAATTGTAATGTTATTAATGATGTTTTATTCAGACAAGAAGATAAGGATTATCACCAAGTCAAGAGTTGGTCACCCACTCAATAATTAGTCAACAAATCAATTGTTTCCAATTTTGGCCTATAAAAAGAGGCATTTGCCATGCATTTAGGTATCTTGGTTTTGAGATTAAGATCATGCTCTTGCTTTCTCTATTGGTATTTTTATAATGTTTAAGTTTTGCTTTCATTAATATCTTATTTATGCTTTTCATTTTACTTAGTTAACTTTTATCTTATTTATGTTCTTATCTTATTTATTTATGTTTCTCTTTTTTATTGTGTTGTTCTTTTTTTGTTTATTTATTTTTCTTTCTTTCATTAGGTCTAGCTAAGTTTATTATGTCAAGGTGAAAAGGTTACACTAATGGTGTAAGAATAAGTATAGTGTAAACTTAATATGAACTTTAATATTTGATACAAACATGTTTTATATTTGTTATCTTGTTCACTTCTAATATTTTACTTATTAAATAGTTAATCTAGATTTGTGTTGTATAACACTTGGTACAACAAATACGTGACACTTTCATAGCCTAACCGTATGGTATAACTAACACTTGTGCTATGAAAGGAACTTGATTTTTGTTAACATAAGTTATAATCATGAATACCTGACAATATTTACAAGTATTAACATTATTCGAATAAGATAACTAATATAATCATGTTAAAAATTTATAATCTGATTGGAATCTCTTTTGTGTGTGGATTCCAATTAAATAATAAGAGTTTATACTATATTGTTTGAAATATCATTAGTGGATCTTCTAATCTTGATATTTATTTTTACCATTGTTTAATCCTCATATTGATCTTCCATCTCAAAGTTCTCATCAACTTCTTCTTCTTCTTCTTTTCATTTTTTTTTATTATTATTATTAGTACTACTACTACTACTATTCTTATTGTTATTGTTGTTGTTGTTGTTGTTGTTGTTGTTGTTGTTATTGTATTATTGTTATTTATAATTTATACAATTAACCGCCTTGTGGTTTGACTACGGTCTTGCCGGGTTATTTATTACCTCGGCACTCTAGCATTTAGGAGAAGATATCAATCTTTTAGTCATGTCAAGTTTCTAACACCGTTGCTATGGAGGTAAATTCTTATACAAATTATAGTATTTATTTTATTTTTTCTTTTCACTTTTCTTGTATCTAACTTTGTATTTTTTGTTTTGTTTCTTTTTTTTTTGTTTTTTTTTCTATTCCTACACATGTATGAGAGTTTGGTCACATACATTAAGTGGTAAACTTTATAGGGTATCCTCACCATTTTCAGAAAATATAGTCAAAGAAGATAACGAGTCACTTCATAATGAGAATAACTGTGTTAAAACACTTAGAGACCACATAAATCTCACAAGAACAAGTGCACCATCATGCATAGTTTCTCTCTCTAATGCATCTCATTTTAATTTTAACCCAGACATTATTCAACTTTTACCTTTTTTTCATGATTTAGATTTAGAAAATTTTCATACTTGCATTTAAGGGAATTTAAGGAGGTCTGCAACACTATCAAATTAAAGTTTTTTTTCTTTTTCATTGAAAGATAAAGCTAAAACATGGATACAAAATTTGAGACTATGATCTATTCATGCTTGGGATGAAATGAAACAACAATTTTTAAAGAAGTTTTTCCCTTCTCATAGAACAAACTCTTTCAAAAGACAAATTACAACTTTCACTCAAAAACAAGAAGAAACATTTTACCAATGTTAGGATAGGTATCGAGACTTGTTTAATATTTGCCCTTATTATGGTTTTAAAACATGGAGATTGGTTTCACTCTTTTATAAAGGGTTAACACCTAAAGATAGACAAATGGTTGAATTGATGTGCAATAAAACTTTTGAAGATAAAGACTCTCATGAAGCAATGAAGTACCTAAACTTGCTAGCTAAAAATACACAAAATTGGGACACTACAGGCACTTATGAGGCACCAAGTAAAAATCAATCTCATATATTTAGTGGAGGTATGTACAACCTTAGGGAAGATCATGACCTCCAAGCCAAGTTTGCATCTTTAGCTAGAAAAGTCGAGGCACTAGAATTAAAAAAGAGTGGTCAATTAAAATCTGTTCAAGATATTGTGTGTCAAAGCAATAAAACAAATGAATACTCAACCAATGATTGTCCAACTTTGCCTTCTTTTAAGGAATGTCTCCATGAATAAGCTCATACTTTAAATAGTTTTCAAAGGTCCAATTATAACCAATACTCGCAACCATACAACCCTGGTTAGAGAAATCACCAAAAATTTAGTTGGAAGAGTGATAATAACAATGCACAAACTTCACAACCACTATTTCAAGTATACTATAATTTTTAAAATTCTCATGGATATGCATCTCTTTATGCTCCACCTTCTAGAAGAAATCTTGAGAAAACATTGCATGCATTCATTAAAAAGTAAGAGACAATCAATATTCAACTTGCTTAAAACATGACAGATTTTAAAGTACTCTTACAAAATTGAAATCTGCTCTCAGTTTCCAAGATATAGGTAAGTTTTCATCCCAACCACAACAAAATCTCAAGGGGCAATACAATGTAAGTGCAAGTAGTTCCGAAAGCCAACACATGGATCAAGTCAAATCAATCACTACTCTTCGTAGTGGTAAGGTTATCAAAAAAACTCACTCTTGAACCTTGTGAGAATGATGATGAGTTAATCTCGGAGGGTAAGAATGGGGTTGAATATGAATATTGATTAGTACTTAAAAGTGCATTTTTATCATGGTTTTATATCATTATTTTGCACTTGAAGTATCAATAACTCCTTAACTAAAGCATGTTTTATAATAATATATCTAATAATATAACATACCTTTAATTTGTGGTAAATATTCATTTTAAATGTAGGCCTATCACATAAATGAAAGGATTGATTGATGACTTTAAGAACTTAAATTGCAAGGGTAAAAAGATGACTAAAATTAGAAAAGAGATGTCGGTATAATCCAAACCGGAACACTGTTC
>NW_011500445.1:0-8997 GCF_000495115.2 Populus euphratica | reverse complement strand
AACTTTCAAATAGGTAAGGATCAATATGCCTTTGTTGGATGTTATTAAACAGGTTCCTTCTTATGCTAATTTTTTTAAAGATCTGTGCACTGTGAAGAGAAAACTGAATGTGAAAAAGAAGTCTTCTTAGCCGAACAAGTAAGTGTCATTCTTCAGAACAATAATGCTTTGAACTATAAAGACCCTGGTTGTCCTACAATTTTTTGCTTTATTAGAGAACATAAAATTGAAAAAGCCATACTTGATCTTGAAGCTAGTGTGAATTTACTTCCATATTCAGTTTTTTATACTCTCAATCTAGATAAGTTAAAACCAACTTCTGTAACTCTCTTACTTGCTGATAAATCTGTAAAAGTACCTAGAGAAATAGTTGAAGATATGTTAATAAATGTCAATAAATTCATTTATCCTGTGGATTTTATTGTCTTGGATACACAACTTGTTGAAGCATATAATTCATTTGTTATTATTTTAGGACGTTCGTTTCTTGCAACTTCTAATGCATTGATTAATTGTAAGAATGAACTAATGAAACTATCATTTGAAAACATGACATTGGAGATGAATATTTGCAACATTTACAAGCAATCTATAGATGATAATGATTTACAAGAAGCAGATCATATTGAAGAATTATTTTATGATCAACTTGAATATATTTTAAATAAAATTGAGTTGGTTGAATCTGAAGATTTGCAAATGATTTATTCTCATGATGAAATCATAGATGAAAAAGACATCGAAAATGTTTATGCGGATCTTTTGTTAAGAGTGACAACAGATTCAACATCCAATATCAAACCAATCGATGATTAGTTTCCTAAAAAATCCTTACTTTTTCTTAGTTTAATGCCTTGGTTTGCTAAAAATATTAATTTTCTTGCTTCAGGATTTTTGCCAGCTCACTAGAGTACCGAAGATAAAAGAAAGTTTTTGAGTAATGTGCAAAACTTTTATTAGGATGACCCTTTCTTATTCAAATATTGTCCTGATCAAATATTTCAAAGATGCATTCCTGATAATGAGGTAAATAGTGTCATTAAATTTTATCATTCTAAGGCATGTGAGAGTTATTTCTCATCAAAAAAGGTGACTGCTAAAATCTAACAAAATGAATTTTACTTGCCCACCATGTTCAAGGACTCACATGTATTTTACAAAGCTTGTGAAAATTATCAAAAGTTATGATTTATTTCAAAACATAAAGAATCTTTAGATAATCTTTTATTGACTTTTGAGACGTATCATGGTGGAAATGTGCATTGTGCATTTCATGACTTATGACCCCATTTTCATAAAGAACATGCTTGACATAGTCTTGGAAATTTGATTAAAAAAATCCTATTTGTCGGTTTTTAAGAAAACTAGATGGGAAGCCTATCCCCAACCCATAGAGGGCGTTTAAGTTGTTCTTGGACGTAAAACCAAAGAAAGGTATGAGCCACAAGTACAACAGCACTTCCATTTCCTCAAGCCATGACCAAACAAAGGAAAGTCAATCACAACTCTGAAATTTTTGAAATTTTCAAACAGGTAAGGATCAATATACCTTTGCTGGATGCTATTAAACAAGTTCCTTCCTATGCTAAATTTTTGAAAGATCTATGCACTGTGAAGAGGAAACTTAATGTGAAAAAGAAAGCCTTTCTAGCGGAACAAGTAAGTGCCATTCTTCAAAACAATAATGCTTTGAAATATAAAGACCCTGGTTGTCCTACAATTTCTTGCTTTATTGGAGACCATAAAATTGAAAGAGCCTTACTTGATCTTGGTGCTAATGTGAATTTACTTCCATATTCAGTTTTTTAGAGTCTCAATCTAGGTGAGTTAAAACCAACTTCTATATCTCTTTTACTTGCCGATAGATCTGTAAAAGTGCCTAGAGGAATAATTGAAGATGTGTTAGTACAAGTCGATAAATTCATTTATCCTGTGGATTTTATTGTCTTGGACACAGAACCTGTTGAAGCATGTAATTCATTTCCTGTTATTTTAGGACGTCCATTTCTTGCAACTTCTAATGCATTGATTAATTGTAGGAATGGACTGATGAAGCTATCATTTGGAAACATGACATTGGAGATGAATATTTTCAACATTTGCAAGCAACCTGGAGATGATAATGACTTACAAGAAGTAGATCATATTGATGAATTAGTTTATGATCAACTTGAATCTACTTTAAGTAAAAATGAGTTAGATGAATCTGAAGATTTGCAAATGATTTATTCTAAGGAGGAGATCACGGACGAAACAAGCACCGAAAATGTTGATCCGAATCTTTTGTCAACAGTGACAGCAGATTCGACATTTGACATCACACCAATGGATGATTACTTTCCTAACGAATCCTTACTTTCTCTTAGTCCAATGCCTTGGTATGATAAAAATATCAATTTTCTTGCTTTAGGAGATTTGCCAGCTGATTGGAGTACCCAAGACAAAGAAAAGTTTTTGAACGAAGTGAAGAACTTTTATTGTGATGACCCTAACTTATTCAAATATTGTCCTGATCAAATATTTCAAAGATTCGTTCCCGACAATGAGGTAAGTAATGTCATGAAAATTTGTCATTCTGAAGCATGTGGAAGTTATTTCTCGTCAAAAAAGACAGGTACAAAAATCTTTCAAAATGGATTTTATTGGCCCACCATGTTCAAGGACACACATGCATTCTGCAAAACTTGTGAAAATTGTCAAAAGATTGATACTGGTCAAAAAGTTTTGTTTTATGATTCTCAAATCTATGCTGTCCCTAGAGAGCTAAGACCAAGATGGAGCAATCCTTATGGGGCCTGTGATATTGAGAATTCAATGAATGACAATGATTTTAAGGAAAATGGACATCGTTTGAAAGCTCACTTTGATAATTTTTTTTATGAAAATGAATCAACTGGTTTGAACGATTTTGTAGATAAAGGTTGATTATTATTATTTTTTTTCTCACATTGTTTTTGTGTTTCTTTTTTAGTGATTTTTGCTAGTTTCTCTCACCCCGGTCAAATGGCGGACAACGGTACTCCGTGACTTAAGTCGGTTCTTTCAGTTTCCCACAATAACTGATATTTGTGTATATATTTGTGCAATTCTTTGAATCTCTCTTCCAATTCTCATTTGATAATGGACACTAATCTTGAAAACTTGAAAAAGTATTTTCTCGCTCTACCTCAGAATGCGATTACAAAAATTTACCGTGCTAGATGTGCAAGATTGAGGTTGTTAATGAATCATGGAATTCCTGAACATATTCGCTGGTTGATTGAAGCAAAGGTCCGATTAGCAGGTGAGTCCTCTAACTCCTTCATTTCACACATGCCTGGAACAAGTAAAAGTACTTTTGCGAAGAAGCGTCGTGCAAAACGACTAGAAGTCTGTCATCGATGTGCTAGATGGACTTGTAATACACAATGTCGTTCTTTAGGAATGGTATCTATAAACCGTGAAGATAAAATACAATTCATTAAGGATGGCCTGAGTAAGGAGTCTTTAGATAATCTTCTATTGACTCTTGAGACGCATCCTAGTGGAGATGTGCATCGTGTAGTTCATGATTTATGGCCACTATTTCATAAAGAACATGATCGACATAGTCTTGGGAATCTGACTAAAAAAGACCCTGTTTGCCAGTTTTTAAGAAAACTGGATGGGAAGCCTATCCCCGACCCATAGAGGGCGTTTAAGTCGTTCTTGGACGTAAAACCAAGGGAAGATGTGAGCCACAATCACAACTACCTGTACATACACATGTGTTTTTCAAAAGTAAATAAATAAATAAATAAAAAGAGAGAGAGAGTGTGTGAAACTCCAGCTGGCCTATATATAGGTGTTATGATTGCCTTTCTCATTTCTCATCTATAAAACCCTCTCTTCCTTCCTTTCATTTCTACTCAACCCATACATTCAACAAATACAGAAGTGTGTAGAAATGGCAAGTTCCTCAAGTCATCAAATAAGAAATATTTGTGTTTTCGGTGGATGTAGTCCTGGGAAAGAAAAGGAGTTTTTAGAATTAGCAAATCATCTTGGTCAGGTGCTAGCTGAGAGAAAGATTCATTTAGTGTATGGGGGAGGCAGTCTTGGGTTAATGGGAGGTGTGTTAATAGCTGCATTTTTAGGAGGTAGTCAAGTTTTAGGGGTCGTCCCTGAAGCTTTGGCACAAGGGGACATCATTGGAAAAACAATTGGAGAGGAACTTCAGGTCTCCACAATGTCAACTCGAATGAATGCAATGTTTAACCATGCTGATGCCTTCATTGCTTTACCAGGTGGTCTAGGTACATTGGAAGAGATCTTTCATATTTCCTCTTGGGCTCAATTGCACATTCACCATAAACCCATAGGTTTGTTAAATGCTAATGGTTATTATGATAAGTTGTTGTCTTTTCTTGATCATACTGTGGAACAAGAATTTCTAACATCTTCTGCATGACAAATCATAATCTCTGCTACTACTGCTGAACAATTGATTGACCAACTACAATCTTTCATTCCTCTGATTGATCCTTCCATGAGTCGCATAAATTGGTCATCTACGGGAAGCCGTAAAAAGCTTAGATTGGATTTGAGCCTTCATTTGTGAATTTTTGTGTCTTTTGGTTTTATTATTATGTTTTGTTATTTCTTATTTTTGTTTCAGTGTGTTTCAGGTTTTGTCAGTGTTCGTTATTTCAGGTGATATCTTTTATACTCTATCTTTCTACCTAGTGTTCGTTATTTCAGGTGATATCTTCTATACTCTATCTTTCTACCTTAGAACATTGAGGACAATGTCTCGTTTTGGTTGGGGGGAGAGGGTAGTAGTTGATAAAAAAAATAAATTATTTTTCATTTCATAAAGCATGTGCAGAATTGTTGTTACTAGGATGGTAGAGTAAAGGAGTTCTTTTGTTAAAGTGACTCTTGAGACGCATCTTAGTAACCATTCTTAACAAGGTCTATTATAATACTTCCTGAAATATTCAGGTTTACAAACTCTCGTATTGTTACCACTTAATTCTGCTCATATACTTATTTAACATGTATTCTTAAACCTTAATTTACACACACACACTTTAACATATGATTGTGGGTTGCATATTGGATTATTATATTATTTATGTTCTTTTGTTAAAGGTAACAACTAAGGGAAAGGGATTGTATATAATAAAAAAAATAAAAATAAAAAGAAAAAAAAATGATGATAAAAAAAAAAAGAAAAACATTAAAAAAAAGAAAGAAAAAAAAAGAAAAAAAAGAAGAAAAAAAAAATGATGATAATAAAAATGTAGATAAGTTTGGTTTCGTAGCCTCCCTAACCTAAGCAATTAAGCCCGAAGGGGTGTTTTAACACCTAATACCCTAAAGTCAACTGACTTGGGAGCTATTGGCCCAACGCTTGTTACATGGGTTGAGGAGAAAAGCTTAAGAGAATCAAACATTGCACTATCTACATATCAGTATCTGCGACTCAAGTTACTAAGCTCGTAGGGGTGTCTTAACACTTAATGCCCTAAGACCAACTAGTTTGGGAGTCATTAGCTGAAAGCTCGTTACATGAGTTAAAGATGCATGATGTTTTAAAATTATATGTATATAGAGTTAAAAAAAAAAAGAGACAAATAATAATCCCAACCCAAGGAAGTTAACCTTAAACATTAGAACAAAAATTTTGTTCTCTTCCAAGAAAAGCCCCATAATTATGTGTTGATACATTGAGCACAAAAGAAAGGTTTATTAATATCTTGTTAAGAGGTATTGAGCAAATATATAAATTTAATGAGAGTTTGTTTATCTGGATAGACTAATGGAAGTTAAATGATGAATACCTTGCTTTGTGGAATTTGCAAATTGTTTTTCTATTTTACGCTTTGATTACTAGGGACTAGTAATAAGCTGGTTGGGGGGTGTGATTAGTACTTAAAAGTGCATTTTTATCATGGTTTTATATCATCATTTTGCACTTGAAGTATCAATAACTCCTTAACTAAAATATGTTTTATAATAATGTATCTAATAATATAAGATACCTATAATTTGTGGTAAATGTCTATTTTTAATGCAGGCCTATCACATAAATGAAAGGATTGATTGATGACTTGAAGAACTTAAATTGCAAGGATAAAGAGATGGCCAAACTTAGAAAAGAAATGTCGGTGCAATCCAATCCGGAACACTGTTCGGTAATTGGGTCATATCTAGAGCTATATATCTCAGATTTAGGTCCAATTTATATGGATGGAAAGGTAAGACATAGGCCTACAACTTTCATATGGAGCCCAAGATCTAAAAAGGCCATTATCAAGTCCAAATTGTAGCAACAACAAAGAAGCCCGAATCTGTCTTCCAGCCCGAGCACTGTTCGGTATTTTGGCCATATCTGGAGTTGTAGAAGTCCAAATGAGCTGAATGTTTTACACAAGAAAGCTGAGACAATTGCCTACAACTTTCATGTTTGCAACGGGCTCCCATTTTGACGTTATCAATGACGTTTTGGGTAGACAAGAGAAGATAAGGATTATCACCAAGTCAAAAGTTGGTCACCCACTTATCAATTAGTCATCAAATCAATAGTTCCCATTTTTGGCCTATAAAAGGAGGCATTTGCCATGCATTTAGGCATCTTGGTTTCCAGATCAAGATCATGCTCTTCCTTTCTCTCTTTGTATTTTTTGTAATGTTTATGCTTTGCTTTCATTAATATTAAGTTTATGCTTTTCATTTCCTTTCCTTTACTTAGTTAACTTTTATGTTCTTATTTTGTTTATCTATTTTGCTTTCTTTCATTATGTCTAGCTAAGTTAGTTATGTCAAGGTGAAAAGGTTACACTAATGGTGTAAGAATAAGTATAATGTAAACTTAATATGGACTTTAATGTTTGATACTAACATGTTTTATATTTGTTATCTTGTTTACTCTTTAATACTTTGCTTGTTAAATGATTAATCTTGATTTATGTTGTATAACACTTGGTACAACAAATGCTTGGCACTTTCATAGCCCATAATGTATGGTATAACCGACACCTGAGCTATGAAAGGAACTTGATTTGTTGTTAACATAAGTTATAATCATGAATGCTTGATGAGATTTACAAGTATTAGCTTTAATTGAATAAGATGACTAATGTAATCATGTTAACAATTTATAATCTGATTACGAGATTTACAAGTATTAGCATTAATTGAATAAGATGACTAATGTAATCATGTTAACAATATATAATCTGATTGGAACCTCCTTTGTGTGTGGTTTCCAATTCAATAATAAGAGTTTATACTATACTTGTTTGATATACCATTAGTGGAACCTCTAACCTTGACATTTGTTATTATTATTGTTTAATCCTTACATTAATATTTCATCTCTAAGTTCTCATCATCATCATCTTCTTCTTCTTCTTCTCTTTCTTTATTATTATTATTATTATTATTGTTATTATTATTATTATTATTAGTACTACTACTACTACTACTATTATTATTATTATTATTATCGTTATTACTATTATTGTTGTTTATAATTGTTGTTTATAATTTGTACAATTAACCTCCCTGTGGTTCGACCCCGGTCTTGCTGGGTTATTTATTACTTCGACACTCCTGCACTTGGGAGAAGACATCAACCTTTTAGTCGTGTCATTTATGTTTCTTTCCTTTATTATGTTTAGGTAAGTTTATTATGTCAAGGTGAAAAAGTTACACTAATGGTGTAAGAATAAGTATAGTGTAAACTCAATATGGACTTTAATGTTTGATACCAACATGTTTTATATTTTTTATCGTGTTCACTTTTAATGCTTTACTTGTTAAATAGTTAATTTAGATTTATGTTGTATAACTAGATAGTACTTAAAAGTGTATTTTTATCAAGGTTTTAATTATGATTTTGCACTTGAAGTATCAATAACACCTTAACAAAAACATGTTTTATAATAACAAGTTTGATACCATAAGATACCTTTAATTTATGGTCAATGTTCATCCTAAATGCAGGTCTATTACATAAATGAAAGGATTGATTGATGAGTTGAAGTATTGAAATTGAAAGGACAAAGAGAGGGTGAAGCTTAAAAAAGAGATGCTGGTTTAGTCCAAATTGGAATACTGTTCAGTAATTGGATCATAACTAGAGCTATAAAATTTGGATTTAGGTCTGTTTTATATGAATGTAAAGCTAAGACATAGGCCTAAAACTTCCATGCAGAAGGCAATACTCAATTCTGCTGTTTGGAAATCAAAATCCCAACAACAATAAAGAAGTCTGAATTTGTTTTATAGCCTAGACATTGTTTAGTGTTCAAGCCATATCTTCAGTTCTAGAAGTCCAAATGACCATAATTTTTTTTCTAGAAAGCTGAGACAATTTGCTAGAATTTTCATAATTCAAGTTTGTCTAAATTTTGATGTTAACAATGATTTTTTGGCAGACAATGAGATAATGATTGTCACTAAGTCAAGAAATGGTCACCTATTCAATAATTAGTCATCAAATCAATAGTTTCTAATTTTGGCTTATAAAAAGAGATATTTGTCATACATTTAGCCATCTTGATTTTCAAATCGAGATCATGTTCTTACTTTTTCTCTTCATATTTTTGTAATGTTTAATTTATATTTTCATTAATCTCTTATTTATGCTTTTCATGTCCTTTCCTTTACTTAGTTAACTTTTATCTTATTTATGTTCTTATTTTGTTTATTTATTTTTCTTTTTTTTCATTATGTTTAGCTAACTTTATTATGTCAGGGTGAAAAGGTTACACTAATGGTGTAAGAATAAGTATACTATAAACTCAATATAGACTTTAATGTTTGATACTAACATGTTTTGTATATGTTATCTAGTTCACCCTTTAATACTTTGCTTGTTAAATGACTAATTTAGATTTATGTTGTATAACTGACACGACTAAAAGATTGATGTCTTCTCCCAAGTGCAGGAGTGTCGAAGTAATAAATAACCCGGCAAGACCGGGGTCGAACCATAGGAAGGTTAATTGTATAAATTATAAATAACAA